>NC_091057.1:89720408-90021712 GCF_000393655.2 Nicotiana sylvestris | reverse complement strand
ATTGGAGCTATTATTAGAGGACCCAATTCCAGCAGCTCAGGCAGAGCAGGTACCGAAGCAGGAGGCTGATGGAGATCCTAGGAGGAGACAACTGATTCCCCATGCAGATGACTTGGAGATTGAGTTGGAGGACCCTGAGGGAGGTGCCTCAGGCCAGCCACAGGACCCTGAGGGAGGTGACCTAGGGACCCAGCCACTGGACCCCATGCAGATAAAGGACCCATAGGGAGTTTTCTTTACTCTCTAACACCTCTTTGATCTTATTTTTGCTATTAGCATTGAGGGCAATGCTAGTTTTTATTTGGAGGGGGGTGGTCCTATTTTGATGTTTGATAATTGGATTGTAATTATGATACTGATTTTTCTTTATTGTTATTTTGGCACTTTCGGTATGTATATAACTTTACTATTTATTTTTCACTTTTCGTTATTTTTCAATTTCGGTATGTATATAAAGTTACTTTTCCATGTATATATTCATTCCCTCTTATGTATATTCGTCTCAATTCCCTATTGTACATATTCAGTTTACTTTCCGTATTTTAATTCATAACTTCTTTTGCAATTTTCCTTAATAGTATAGCTTCTTATTTCATTTATTAGCTTCTTTTTTAGTTCATAGCTTCTTATTTTTACAAGTTTTCGTAATCAATAAGCCTTTGGTTTTCTTAATGCCACGGTTCTTTCCAAAGGTGGAGTTTGTATGAACCGGGTGACTCTTCTCGATGATGGATAGCATGACAACCTTCTTAAGGGTTTGAGTCTATTTTTTTTGTTTTTGTGTAAATAGTAGCTAGTGAACAATAGTGCCTCAGGTAAAGCTTCAGTTGGGCCTAACACATTTACCTTTGACATTATGGTTAAAAACAAATTGATGTGTAAAGGATGGTGATAGTTGTGACCTTTAGACTCTTGTGTTGACTAAGAAATCATCAAGTGGTTTTTTTAGGGACCATTTGTGTTGCTCAAATCTTAGCTAAGGTTGTTATGGTACCTCGACTCTGTCTCTTTAGCAATCCAGTAGCTTGTGAGGTGAGGTATTGATTTGCAAGTCCAAGTCCCGTGCCAATGAGTCTAGAACTTGCCCTGAATGTTTGTCTAGGTGAAATTCTAAGTATAGCTCGACTTGAGAAGTGATTATAGGCTCTGTTGGCCCAAGTAAAGGTTAGTTTTGAAGACTGACAAAGGAATTCAGGATGAACCAGGTCCATCCCTCAGGTGCACAAAAACGGGCAGATTCGAGCATGTGGGTTTCACGTGAAAGAGATAAGCTTAACTTGGTATATTTAATATCTCCTGATCTAAAAGGTTGCATGATTGATAAGGAGAAGGACTCCTTAATCAAAGAGAACACTATCCAAGATAGGGAAGGAGTTAGAAGTTGAAATCAACTAGAACTCTTCCCCAAGGAAGAGTTCCATCAGAACTCTAGTTATTTCTTCATCTATTAACTCTATAAATTGCAGGATGTTCTCACATTACAGTGTTGCACAAAAAATGCAGAAGTTAAACGTGAATTAAGAGCAAAATAGCAACGCTTTTTGCAAGCAGTTCATGTGTAATTCAAGTGTGCAAATCTGAAGCTACATGAACCAGATTGAAGAACCAGCTCCATAAAGAGTTTTATGTGTATTTCTTTATTTCTAGTTCAATTGTAGTAGGTGTTTTCATATTGTACTTTTTAGCTTTATCTAGAAGCAATTGTAATAGGTACTTTGAGTATTCAAGTTAGAGTTAACTTGAAGTTGTCGCAACAGTTAGAGGCTGGTTGCCACAACGGGATTAGAGGTAATCCTTAGGTTTACAAAGAGTTTTGTAAATGCTGTTTTGGCTCAGGGATATAGTGAAGTGTCGAGAAAAATCCTACTGAGTAGTAGGTCGTAATTTTTTCACCTTTTGAGCCGAGTGTTTTCCACGTAAAAATACTTGTGTTCTTTACTTTCTATATTTATTATTCCGCAACAGTAGTAGTTGGAACACATAGAAGAATCAGGTCCTTCCATAAACAGTTTAAGTGAAAAATTAGTTACCATACAAATCACCCCCCCCCCTCTTGTGTGGTATTGACGTATAAAACATCAAGCTCTCCTTGATCCAAATTGAGACTTGAAAACATCCATAGCCACCAAAAATGATATCCCTAGTCAACCCCGTTGAGCCATAGCCCTTGTTCTTTTAATAACCATGATACAAGCCTTTATCCATTCTAAAATGATTCTCTCTTGGCACCCGATCTTTCCTTAGCACAAATTGGCAAAAGTATAGTAGTGTCCCTCCACGCTTTAATGGTCACTACTATTCTTGGTGGAAAAATAGGATGAGAGATCACATTATCGAAAAAGACTATCAGCTATGGGACATTGTCACTGATGTTCCCCTGGCTATTATGAAGAAGAATGCTGAAGGAGTCGATGTGCCAAAAACAAGAACTTAAGTCCAGGAATCAAATGAACTTAAGTCTCTTGGAAGGGTTATTTTTGAACTTAACTCCAGGAGATGTATACAAGGTTCACCACACTGACAAATGAACTTAAGTCTCTTGGAAGGGTTATTTTTGAAGAGGACAAAGTTGAGAAAATTTTGACAAGGGTTATGTCAGTCACTTGGGAAAGCAAAATCACTGCCATTCAGGAATCAAAGAACATTGTCACTCTTAAGTTGGATGAGCTAATTAGAAATCTCACTGACTATGAACTTAGAAGGCAAACCATGAAGATGGATGCACCCAAGAAGGAAAGGAGGCTGGCATTCAAAATCACTGAAGGTGCTGATCTAGAGGAGGATGAAATGACCATGATCACAAAGTACTTCAAGAAGTACCTAATGAGAGGAAAGGGTCCTTCAAGAAGTGGAAGCTACAACAAACCAAGGGTTCCTAAAAAACAAACCAAGGGTTCCTGAAAAACAAACCAATAAGGGGTGTTACAAGTGTGGGAATACTGATCACCACATCAAAAATTGACTTCAATGGGAAATTAAATGGAAGAAGGAAAGAGCTGAACGAAGGAACAGGAAGAAGGAACAAGTTCAACCCAAGAAGAACAAAGGATCAACAAAGGCTATGGTTGTTGCATGGGGAGAAAACTCAGATGAGGACTCAGAGGTGAAGATGGAGATGAACAAGCACTTATGGCAATTGGAGAATCCGATGAGGAATCTGAGGTAAGTATAATTCATCTCAAAGACAAGATTAAGTTTTTGTCTAAAGAAAGTATATCTGAGTTACTCCTGGATTTCATTGATGAATCTGAGAATCTAAACAATGAAAAGGAACAACTGTCTAAGGAGTATGTGATTTTAAAAGCCAAGTGAAAAATTCTAGAGTCTAGGGCTAATGAGAGTGATAGTAAAAATGTTGATTTGAAGAACCAGGTTCTTGAACTTGACACTAGTATCCTAGAACTTAGGTTTGAGAACTTAAAACTGAAACAAGGGACTGGTAAAAAGAAAGTTGATCACACACAACTCACTTTAGAAAAAATGTAGGAAAAATAAAAAATGAGTTGTACAAAAGAGATGAGCAGATAAGAGTCCTTAAGAAGGATATAAATAGGGTTAAGAACGAGCTAGATAGAACCTGTAAATGGAACAGGTCCTTCGATGCACTTACATGGCTACACGAACACCATAGTAGCAACAAGAGAGGACTTGGATACAGGACCCCTGAACCTAAGTGGGATCCCAAAAGCAAGCACCTCACACTTCCTGAGAACAAAATTTGCACATACTGTGATAAAACTGGTCACTATAAAAGTGAATGTATTGCAAAAGAAAAGGCTAGTCAAAAGAATAAAGAATTTGTTCAAGGGAAAAATAGGCTGCCAGGTTGGGCTAAAAAGAATCTGATTCACCCTTTTGCCTATAGAAAGGGACCCAAACCAGTTTGGGTTCCTAAGACAAACTTTTGATTTCCTTTTGCGGGTCCAAGTGAAGGGGAGCAGCCAAATATGGTACATGGGTAGTGGCTGCTCAAAGCATTTGACAGGAAGCAAGAACCAATTCCTTTCACTTGAGGACCTCAAAGGAGGTAATGTCTTCTTTGGAAATGGGAAGAAAGGTGAGATCATTGGGGTTGGAAAGGTAGGTAAGGATGATTCTCACTCTATTGAGAATGTCTACTTGATAGATGGCCTAAAATACAGCCTAATAAGACAATCATAATTGTGTGATAGAGGTAACTTGGTAGCATTCACCTCTACAAAATGTTTTGTGATTAATCTTACCACTGACAAGATTATTTTGCAGGGAAAAAAGTAAACAATGTATACATTGTAGATTTGTCCACACTTTCAGAAAATGAACTCACTTGATTAAGTGTGTTGGACAATGATCCCTTCCTTTGGCACAAGAGACTTGGACATGCCAGTCTAAGTCAACTCAACAAACTAGTCTCCAAGGACTTGGTGATAGGACTGCCTAATATTAAGTTCAAGGAAGACAAAATTTGTGAGGCTTGTGCAAGGGGAAGCAGGTAAGATCCTATTTCAAAAGCAAGAAAATGGTAAGCACCACCAGAACGATGGAACTGGTCCATATGGATCTCTATGGTCCAATGAGAACATTAAGCAGATGTGGTAAAAGATATGTGATGGTGCTTGTTGATGATTACTCTAGATTTACTTGGAAATTTTTTTTAACATCTAAAGATGAAGCATTTGACATGTTTACTTCTTTTGTTAGAAAAACTCAGAAACAACTAGGTAATCAACTTGCATCAATTAGGTCCGATCATGGAACTAAATTTGAAAATGCTAAGTTTGCTGAATTTTTGCATGCTACATCATAAATAGTTACATGACTAGACCTCTTATTAAGAAGATTCCCTATGAGTCACTTAAAGGGAGAAAGCTAAATATATCCCATCTTAGGGCATTTAGATGCAAGTGCTTTGTGCACAATAACGGCAAAGACTCCCTAGGTAAGTGTGATCCCAAAAGTGATGAGGGAGTATTCTTGGGATACTTTTCACATAGTAAAGCTTATAAGATATGCAGTAAAAGAACTGTGTGTAGAAAAAATGTATATGTTATTTTATGGAAAAACTACAATTCTTTCTAAGAGGCAGGAACAAGATAATGAAGAGATTGGGATGATAAGAAATTTAAATAGTGAAACCACAGTCCATCCTGAATATGCATCATAGGAAGGAACAGGTGTTGGAACAGGTTCTTCCACCCAGGGCAACATGACAGGGGGAACTGACTAGAGAGGAACCGATCCTCAAACCTCAGGTGAACCTATTCCTCAAATCAGGAAGGAACATCCAAAGAAATTGACACTCCTATTGCAACATCCACGAAATTGGATATAGATGAACCTGGTATCTGTTGATTAGAAGTTGTATAGGGGAATGATTGGTTCTCTTTTATATCTCACTACTAGCAGACCTGACATTGTGTGTAGTGTAGGTCTTTGTGCTTGATTTCAAGCAAATCCAAAGGAGTCCCACTTGACTAATGTAAAGAGAATATTGAGATACTTGAAAGGCACCACTGATCTTTGCCTTTGGTATCCAAAAGGTAGTAATTTTAACCTAGTGGGATAGGCTAACATTGATTATGCAGGTTTCCTACTGGATAGGAAGAGCACTTTAGGTATGGCACACTTCCTTGGTTCATGTCTTGTGTCATGGACTACTAAAAAGAAAAATTCAGTGGCCTTATCTACTGCTGAAGCTGAGTATGTTGTTGTTGCTTCATGATTGTGCTCAATTATTGTGGATAAAGCAGCAGTTGATGGATTTTGGTATTGAAGTTGGTTGCATCCCTATTTTTTGTGATAACACTAGTGCTATTAGTATGACAAAGAAATTGGTTCATCATAAGAAAACTAAGCACATAGATGTTAGACATAATTTTTTTGAGGGACAACTATGAGAAAGGCTTGATCGCTGTGGAGTTTTGTGCTACTGACAAGCAAATTGTTGTCATCTTCACAAAAGCCTTAAGTAAAGATCACTTTGATAGGAACAAGTTGGAATTAGGGATGATTAAGATCACCTAAAAGGACCAGTTCAAGGTTACACGAAAAAAATGAAGAAAACTGGAAAAAAAATATTTGGTTAGAAAGTCTGTAAATTGTGTATAGTTAGATTAAATCTTGCTCAGTCTCATACTTTACATAGTATACTCTTGTGTCATGTGTTAAAATGACTCATTAATCTCTAATGATATTTTCTCTATTTTGGCAAATTTAGACTTACACAAGAGAATTATCAGTGAAGAACCTGGTTCATCAAGATAACACGGTATGTTTTCTACATTCTGCATAAGTTGAAATAACTATATTTGGATCATGAGCAGAGTCCTACCAAATACCAAAGTTCTTGTGAACTTATCCGCTACAAGTGAACCGGTTACGTTCAAGACTCCTGACCGTATTAAACTACCTAGATTCTTTTAAATCTGCTACCAGGGGGAAGAAAGTGGTTCTTCCGAAATTGAACAAGTATCTTCTGATTCTAAAGTTTCTCCTGAGACAATTTCTAAAGTTGTTGCAGATTTGGAAACTAGATTTGTAGGATCTATAGCAGGTGTTGAGACTACAGTATCTGGAGAAGTTGGTGGTAAAAATGAAAAAGAAAAAAAGGAGAGCAAGGGTGATAGGAGTACTGTGAGGGGAAAGGGGACAAGAGTGGTTGATTTTTTACCCACTCTTGTGAGTTTAACCAAAGACGCATGTGTGATGGTTGTTTGGGGAGATGAACCTGGTTCATCTGTAGAGGAAACCCTCGCAAGACCTACAGAAGAAAGTGACTGAAAGCTATAATCCAGCTTCTTGATAGAGTTATTAATTTCACCAAAACTCATACCATTCCCTATGGCTTCATTCTCACAATTGTGCTTGCACATTTCAATGTATCTATGAAAAGGTGGGAGGTTAGTACAAGCATGGATCATTTTTGGGTTAATACTCTTCTTGCTTGCGATATGAAGTCAATGTCACTCCTAAAGAACCTAGTTCATCCAAAAAGGTACCAGTGAATAGCAAGATCAGAGCCTTGGTGCAAGAAAGTGGGGCTAAGGATGTTGAGATTGAATATGAAGAAGAGATTGGTTGAGATGGAGACTAAGAGAGATGCTCTCAGAACTAAGCTGGTAAGAGAAAAAGAGAAGAATGATGGCATTCTTCAAGGTGTGCTGAAACTCCTCCAAGTTAAAAACCAAGCACTTAGTTCTTCCTAGCCTTAAGCCTCCTAGCCTAGTGTAGATTAACCAGTGACCCAGTTCGGGATTTTTTGTTTCTTTTGCTCATGTTTTCAGTATTTTTATTTCTTCTTATGCTTTGTGGTAGAATAATATCAATCATCAATGAAATTCACTGTCTTTTGCTCTAACTGTTTGTTTATATTTCTTTGATGGTTAAAATTATTAGCTTGATCTATGATGATTAATCCATGATTGCATTTGAAGTAGCCTCAGTGGCCATGAGTAAGCTTTAAAATCTGGTTATCTCACATTTGTTATGCAACTTTTCGATGATGCCAAAAGGGGAAAAAAAGTTGTGCTTTAAACAAGTGATGTTTATAACCTAATATACCTGGTCCATGATGATAAGTGATAAAAAGGAAAAATGTTTCTAACATTGTGTTGATGTTGAGCTGAGTTGAAACAGGGCCTAAGCTTATGAAAAGCACAGAGTCTGTCATCATCAAAAAGGGGGAATTTGTTGGCCCAAGTAAAGTTTAATTTTGAAAACTGACAAAGGAACTCAGGATGAACCAAGTCCATCCCTCAGGTTCACAAAAACGGGCAGATTCGAGCATGTGGGTTGCAAGTGAAGGAGATAAGCTTAACTTGGTGTATTTAGTATCTCCTGATCAAAAAGGTTACATAATTTATAAGGAGAAGGACTCCTTAATCAAAGAGAATACTATCCAAGATAGAGAAGGAGTTAGAAGTTGAAATCAACTAGAACTCTTCTACCAAGGAAGAGTTGCATCAGAACTCTAGTTATTTCTTCATCTACTAACTCTATAAATTACAGGATGTTCTCACATTACAGTGTTGCACAAAAACACAGAAGTTAAACGTGAATTGAGAGCAAAATAGCAAGGCTTTTTGCAAGCAGTTTGTGTGTAATTCAAGTGTGCAAACCTGAAGCTACATGAACCAGATTAAAGAACCAGCTCCATAAAGAGTTTTATGTGTCTTTCTTTATTTCTAGTTCAATTGTAGTAGGTGTTTTCATATTGTACTTTTCAGCTTTATCTAGAAGCAATTGTAATAGGTACTTTGAGTATTCAAGTTAGAGTTAACTTGAAGTTGTCGCAACAATTAGAGGTTGGTTGCTACAACGGGATTAGAGGTAATCCTTAGGTTTATAAAGAGTTTTGTAAATGCTGTTTTGGCTCAGTGATATAGTGAAGTGTTGAGGAAAATCCTACTGAGTAGTAGGTTGTAATTTTTTCACCTTTTGAGCCGGGTGTATTCCACGTAAAAATACTTGTGTTCTTTACTTTCTATATTTATTATTCCGCAACAGTAGTAGTTGGAACACATAGAAGAATCAGGTCCTTCCATAAACAGTTTAAGCGAAAAATTGGTCACCATACAAATCACCCCCCCTCTTGTGTGGTATTGACGTATAAAACATCAAGCTCTCCTTGATCCAAATTGAGACTTGAAAACATCCATAGCCCACCAAAAATGATATCCCTAGTCAACCCCGTTGAGCCATAGCCCTTGTTCTTTTAATAACCATGATACAAGCCTTTATCCGTTCTAAAATGATTCTCTCTTGGCACCCGATCTTTCCTTAGCACAAATTGGCAAAAGTATAAGTTTGGGGGAAGAGACGAGTAATGCAAAATTGATAAAAGGTACAAAAGTAAGAAAAGGGAAGGCAAAAGAAAAAGAAAGAAAAGCCAAAAAGTCAAAAAGAAAGTGAACAATGTAGAAGAAATGAAGGGACTCAATAAAAGCAAAGATGAAAGGCTTGTAAAGACTAGAAAAGAGAAAAAGGATTGAAATAAACAGGAAAGAGTGATAGTGTATCTCTCTAGCCACTAAGGAAGAAGTAAATGACTCAAAGAGTCAAGAAAACGTGAGCCGAAATGAAGAAAATGAAGTCCTTAAGGAATGATGAAACCTTCATAGACCAATATATCCTACCTTGAACCAAAAGCCCTATATGATCTTGAGTTGAGTGAACTTACATTAGTGGTGAATCATATAAGGGGCAAGCTTATGGTACTTAGAGCCGGACTTGTGACCTTCCTTTGAGAGAGATGAGTGTGTTTTCCACAATCCTCATTCTGAGTGTTGCAATCTTAAAGTGAGGTTTGCATATGGAGAGTATAGGAGTATAAGTTTGGATTCCACAATGACCAATGTAGTAGAAAGAGTTTCTTTGATGAGTTAAGTCAACTCTTGATACTTTTGTGTCACATTAAAGCCATGGTGCTGAAAAGGTTGTGTATTGTTAATAATGCATCTGAGTTGAAGTTAATTGTTAGTCTCAATTGATGCTTGATGAGGTTACTTTAGGACAGCTGGAATTTTCCTTTCTTTTATCTTGAGGAGGGGAATTATTTTGTTTACTCGAGGACAAGCAAAAGCTTAAGTTTGGGGGAGTTGATAACTAGGGATTCTAATCTATTTTATGCTCCTTTTTGCTTGGGTTTTGGATTAAAAATGTGTACAAGTATTCCTGAAAGCTAACTTATTGTGCTTGTTTGCAGTGTTTGGTCAAAAAGAGATAAAAAAAGTCATAACCAGCTCATAAACGAATGAAACCTGCACAAGTTCAAAGTTGAGTCAAAGGCGATGACAACGAAGAAATAGAGCGGACACGGAGGGTCCACCGCTGAGGCATCCTTAATTATGCTCTCAGTGGTAGTAAGGTTCAGAGAGTCACTTTTTGGGCTTAACAGTCACCGTTGGCCGCGGTGAGATTACGCGGCAGCGGAATCATCGGACGCGATCGCGATCCAAATCTCACCCTCAGCGGAATTGAGTATCAGAGGACTAAAGATTGGAGCTCAAATTTAAAAGCGTGGTCCACGAACATATTTCGCGGATGCGGTTGAAGATAGAGCTGAAGCGGTGGCTTTTCCGCTCCCAACGGAATCAAATCCAGATCCAACTCAAAAGAAAAGAACCGCGGTCCGCGCTTGCTTTTGCATGGCCACGGATGTCCAAGAACTGAGGCGACCAGTTTTCCGCTGTCAGTGGAATCTCCGTAGGAGCAATTTTTCGGAAAATTTAACTGTGTATAAATAGTTCTTTTTCAGATTTTTAGGGCATATGTTATTTTGTGTAGCACGTGAACAACCGCTTTTTGCTTTTTAGAGTAATTTTAGAACATCTTTAGCAATTAATCTTAGATTTTACTCTTTTAATTACTTTTTATGGCTTATATTTCATCTCCATCTTTGATTTCTTCTTTGATTATAAGTAGCTAAGCCCATTAGCTAGGATTGTGACCCAACCCTAGTGTGGGTATTTATTGGGTCTTCAATTTTAGGGATTAAATATTTATGGGTTAATGATATTTAGCTTGATTCATGCTTTAATTGTTGAATTGGTGGTTGCAAACACTGATTTGTGCCTCTTTACTTAGGCTCTTCTTGAGAAAGAGAGACTAAGTCTAGGAAATTCAGGCTAACAAGGAATTGGGGTGCATTCAAGAGATTGATAGCTCCAATTAAAAGGTTAAACCTAGAGATAGTAATACCCGACTTGAGCCAACTTTGCTTGCATTGTTTGAACACCCAATTGGGCTTGAGAAAGTCAATTAGGGCAAAGTCACTCAAACTACCGAGAGTTATAGAGTGAGTAATTATGTGTAATGGTTATATCATGATCCCAATTATAACAAGTTCGCCCTATGTTTTAGACCCCGTTAGATACTCACCTAGGTGTAAGTCACTTCCCTAGTGCCTTTTACCAATTGAGAAAACCCTTACAAAAATATTATACTTAAGCATTCATTAGCATTAAATTAAAATATAACAAACCCAAACATGTTTAGAAGTGTAATTAAGAACAACGCACATAGCTTGATTAGATATTAACCCGATTCCAAACCAATATTAACTCTCTGTGGATTCAATCCCGACCTTTCGGGTAAAAGCTGCATCGACCACTCTTGCCATTTTTTAGTGGTATAGGGTTGGAGTTGATCAATAGCATGGCGTGAACCTGAGTCTACCCGGACAATAATATGAATATAGCTACATGCAGACTCTCGTCACCTCGTGCATACGTAGCCCCCGCAACAAGTAACACATATCAATTACAACACCTAGGGGTAGTTTCCCCCTCACAGAGTTAGACAGGAGACTTACCTCACTCTGAAGTTCCATAACCAGCTCTAACGCTACTCTAACACCTCAAACCGGTGCCCCTCATTCCAAAACTAGTCAAGTAATGTGCAAACAATAAAAATATACGCTAGTACTCATAAATAATTAATTTATAACAATTCTCAACCCTGCTCGAAAAGTCAATAAAGTCAACCATCAGGCTCATATGTCCGGATTCCGAAAATTATTGAAAATAAATATTACCCAAAACTCATATTCTATATCCATAAAATCATCTAATTTCATTCATCAATCGACCGTCAAATCAAGGATTTACCATTTTTCAACTTTGGGGCTCAAAATCCCAATTTTACAATCCAAACACGGATACAAATAATAACCAATGGAAATAATTATAGAGAAAAATCAAAATAAAGGTCATATATTTACCCTTTTGTTGAGACGAGAATAACGCTGCAAAAATTACCTCAAACAAAGCTCTAGAACTCAAGATATGCCTAAAATACTAAAATGCTCGGTTTAAAACACTGTCCAGGCAATTTTTCTTCTTTGCATTCGCGGGAAAAGCATCACGTTCGTGAAGAGAAAATCTTCACATTGACCGGTCAACTCAAACTTCCTTCTTCATGTTCGCGGGACATCCCTCGCGTTCGTGAAGTACAAAGTCTGCACCAGAAACCAACAATCTTTTCCGACACGGAAATGGGCATAACTCTCTCATACGACATCAGATTATGGTGATTCTTGTTGCTATGACTCTTTAATTACGATACGGATCTAATGTTTTAATCCAATCACAAATAAAAGGTCATTTGGTCAATATGGTACCCTCCAAAGAAATGACGTTGAAACATCAAATAAGAGCGCGATACAACCCAAACATATCTGAAACACACCCGAGGCCCCCGGAACCCCGTCCAATCATATCGAACTGCTCCATAACATAACACAGACATGATAGAGGCCTAAAATCATACCAAATAATTTCAAAACTACGAATTGCACATCGATTCAAGCCTAATAAACTATTGAACTTCTAACTTCCACATCTGATGCCGAAACCTATCAAATCATGTCCGATTGACCTCAAATTTTGAACAGAATTCACATTTGAATTATGGACCTACTCCAACATCCGTAGTCAGAATCCAACCCCGATATCAAAAAGTCCACTCCAGATCAAACTTTCAAAAACTCCCACTTCTAACTTTCGCCAAATGATCCCAAAATGACCTACAGACCTCTAAATCCCAACACGGAGCTATTCATAGGCTCAAAATTCTAAACGGACATCGATAAACTTTTATCTTCGCCAAGATGCTTTCTCAGCGATCTTTTCTCATCCTGAAGTTGATCTACATTAAAATACACTTCAACCCAAATTTATGAAATTCTTCCAAAATGCCAACTTTCCGCAATAGGTGCTGAAATACTCCCGGATCATCCAAACCCGATCCAGACATACGCCCAAGTCCAAAATCATCATACGAATCTGTTGAAACCTTGAGATCTCGATTCCAAGGTCGTTTACTCAAAATTAAAACCTTAGTAAATTCCTCCAACTTAAATCTTCCGAAATTAGAATTTTCTTTCCAAATCAACTCTAAACTTTCCAAAATTTAATTCCGATCACATGTACAAGTCATAATACCTGAAATGAAGTTATTCAAGGCCTCAAGCCATTGAACGACACGCAGAGCTCAAAATAACTGATCAGGTCATTACAATAAGCTCTCGAGATTGATCATTCTATTAAGCTGATAAAGGTCATTGTCTCCTTTGTAGGGATGCCCCTTCATCACTAAATTCCCCATCATCATCGATAACCACAGCGGGTGCGGCTGGCTTGGGTGTGGCTTTCTTCACTTTTTTATTCTTGCCATCGGCCGAAGAAGAATGCCGCCTTTTTGGTTGCTTGTCTCCGGCCAGCGTCTTTGAGAGGAGGCACTTGTATCGGATGCAGATCCGATGGTGCCTGTTTGGGCGAAAGCCTCCTTCAACAACCTCACAGCCTCCATGGAATCAACCAAAACATCCTCCACATGGATGGTAACAGAGCCCTACGAGATACTTGAATCCAACGAAAAGTGAGATTAACCAGTTTTCTTATGCACAAAAATGAAATAAGAGCAGAATCAGTTTCACGAGGTAGCTTGCCATGATTCTTGGCCCTCTATCCGTATTTGGGGTCCAAGTCTTTCCACCGGGAGTATCTGACAGGGTGATGTCCAGAATCTTCTGAAACCACCTGTTCAAGCCTTCAACCCTTGGTAGTTTCCACCGAGTTGCTAAAATATTAAAAGGAGAAGGATCAGCAACGACATGAAACAATATTTTTTCCAGAGAAAAGATATACTTTGAACTTGCATGTACAAGTATAGGACTCGGGAAAGGATAGTGTTGAGGCCGGGATAATGTCCCTGGTGGCAATAATGACAAACTGCTCCATCCATCCATGGTCGTTGTCGTCATCCATGCTGGTGAGCAAAGTATGGTGGCCATATTTGCTAAAATTTATTACTCCCCCACGAAAATTATTGAGGGAGTATAGATTTATCATATGAGCCAAGGTAAGATCCTGCTTCGTTTCCTGGAACTGCCACCGTAGACATGCAACCATTCGCCACAACGAAGGGCCCACTTGTGCCAAACAAGTTTGGTATTGGTGGCACAACTCCAAAATCACGGGGTTAAGTCCCTCGCTTAAAGAAAATGCGCCCAAAGTGAATGGCTACGTGTAAACGTAAATGAAGCCCTTCATAGCAAAGGTTACTCGCTCCACCAGATCGGAAGCAATAATTTTGAGGTCGTGGCAATCACAGTCCTTCTTCACAGCAGGAATGCTTGAAAAGCAAATAGAAGAGGGGTATTTGCCAACAGCCCAAGTGCCAGAGCTTGAAGAAGGGAACTTCTCTTCGAAGGCCTTGGTTGTATTGAGTTGCTTAGGGATAATGGTACTTATTGTGGGAAAGTTAGCATCAACGTCAACTTCTTTCTCTTTGTTCTTCTTCGGGCCCCCGCCGAAGAAAACCGGAGTTCCTGGAAGAGTTAGTAAAGGAAGCCATGATCACTCGAAGGTGGTAAAAGTTCTTTAAAGAAAATTAAAGAAAGACGAAAGCATCAAAGAGTTGAATGCAAAGAAGTTGCGAGAGTATGTAAAACTGCTACGTGTAAAAGAAGAAGATTGAAACGTATAAGTAAAGGAATAAGCACCTAAATGCAAAGAGACGTGTGTCTTATCAAGCGTCAGAAACTTTTCAGAAGGATTGAGAAAAAATTTCGCCAAGAACGGAATCTTCACTAACTTCCCGGTGACACAAAGATGTGACACCAGAAAGCAAGGGGGGCTATCTGTATAGGATAAAATCGGTTCAGATTGAATACTCAAATGACAAAATGGCTATGAAACTGAGGACAGATGAAAGATGAAGCAAGTGAAAACTAAGATCGAGGATAACAGCTTCGGTAGGCATGGGGCTGGCCCCGAAGGAAACATTTCAACGAGAGCAAATAGATATTTGTGACCAGATGACATTTAATGAAGAATATTTCTCAGTATTAAATATATATCCGTTATAGAGAATTTTGGCATTCATGACTTGTTGTTACATATCCATCAATGACCCCTATTATTAATATTATAAAGAGGGGCTTGATCCTACGATCTTATTCACTAGGTAAAATTATAAATAGTGACTTCAACAGCCATTGTAACACACAAAATTATGATAAACTTATGCTACACATTATTCCAAGCTAAATAACACTTTATTTTCTATCCAACGATATTCTTATTGCTGCCTTCGCAAACCTTGCTCCCGGTGCCAAGTTGTCTACTATTTTATCTCGATTTCAATACTAAGTCTTGCATATTTAATTTATTTGTCTTTTTTGGGATCAAATCGATTCATTTGTCTATAAACCACGCTATAAATTTAAATGTACCGTTTTACGAGTAAATAATCTTGTCCCCCTAAGTTAGCACGACTTCTTTATTACTGTTTTCTTTTCATACTTATTTTAGAATATATTTTTTAATAGTTGTTAGTCTATTGAAAAGAACCTCTTTATCTTCAATAGGTAGAACGAGGTTTTGAATTTCTTTAAACTAGAGGTTTTACGTTTAAATTATATATGGGTGATATATTATTAATTAGGGAACATTTCTTCCTTTAATGTGTCTTATAAGATACTCTCTCCGGTTCACAATAAGTGTCCAATTTGCTTTTAGCACGCCCATTAAGAAAATACTAAATTCTATACAAAAATACCTACTATGACTAAACTACCCCTAATTAAACATTTAATGTGAGGAGTAAGAAAACTTTTTAGGGATATGTACATAGGGGTTATTTTGTAAAAACAAATTGAATTCTTTCTTGATTACATAACTGGACATTTATTTTGAACCAAAATGAAAAAGTAAATTGGACACTTATTGTGAATCGGAGGGAGTACAAATTTAGAATCGGGTCCCAAAATGACTATATTAAAAGAGAGAAAACGAGAGGGCATTTTGTATCCAACACTATATATTATAGATTATTGTAACTACTAGATGAAGGAGGTAAGCTTGCAGCTAAGGTCATCACATGTAGAAACGGATAAGGACATCTTCAACCTTTACCCCATTTTTGGTCCCCATTTTGGAGACAACTTGCTCCTACCATTCCCCTATTTTTTCCCCAAACTTTTTTATATTCTTCTCTCTCTTCTATATTATATTATTATCTTTCATTTCAATTTCATTTTTTAATTTTCAATAAACAAATTCCATCTTTTATTTTTATTAATTTGTAATTTCCATTAAAATAATTTCATAAAATTTTAAATAATATAATTTGTAAGCAATTATTATAGATTAACTAATAATTCAAATAAAATTGAAATCATTGCAACATCTAATATTTTATATGCACCTTTCAATTTTAGCAACATCTAATATTTTATATCTGCACCATTCATTTTTTGAGATAATTCTATATTTTTTGTACAATTATAACTTACAATTTTACATAAAAATAATAAATGCACGAAAATTAATTTATCAAAATTATACACCAAAGTTAAGATGTAAAATTAATATTATAAAGACATTACATAAACATAATTCGGTATATATAAAGAGATAAATTAAAATATTAAATAATAAAATAATAATAAAAAAGTAATGAATAGTAATGAGAGAGATGAATAGTGTACCCCATATTTCAGGAAACACTATTCATCCCCATTTTAGGGACAAAAATGGAAAGGGTTGGAGCTAAATTACCCCAAAAATTGATGCCTTTTATACATATATTTCCATGGTCTCTTTTAACATCCTTATTGTTTTCTTCTTCTTATTATGCATGGTCAACGTCATTATGCTGCTGTTGTGCATTCTTCTATGGAATTGTCACTTTCATTTGCCTTTTCTACATTAAGCCCATCTGTCCTCAATATATGCAAAAGTTGTTACTGATTCTCTTCCAATGCTGTCAGTTTGGTACGTACGTCTTAATTATTTTATTAGATACATGTTATCTCCTATTGTTTCACTCTATTCGCAAGATATTACTAATATTATCGTTTATAGTTCTTACACCCTCCATTTCAATTTATAGATAAAATAGTTTAATTCGGCACAGAGTTTAAGAAAAAAAAAAGATTTTTAAAATTTGTAGTCTTAAAAGCTTAAGGAGTGAAAGCTTTGTGGGAACATGACATTTGTGTGGTTATAAAAGCTTCTTATTAAGGGTAAAATAGGTAAAATGAAGAGTTTAAAATTAAATTATTTTCAAATTTAGAAATGTGTCATTTATTTTGGAACAGACTAAAAAGGAAAGTATCTCATCTAATTTGAAACGAATGGAGTATTAAATTTGAATATTTTACTTTAATAGAATAAAATTTGATGATCAAATTGATACCAATTTTAAATGCATTGATCATTGTAATTCAAACTACGCATATTCTTTGGAAGCACTTCTTGAATTTGATTATACCGCTGGCTATATATAAGTTCTCCTTTAATCAAGAAAATTTTATTCCAAATATTGACTATGTTCATGACTCTAATTTCTCTTAAAGTTTATAAAATTGTTGTCAAAATATTTTGAAAATAATTTTCTTGAGCCGGGAATCTATCTAAACTACCATATCTACTTTACAAAAGGTCGGAGTAGGATTTGAGTATATATCATCCTCTCCAGATCCGCTTATGGAAACACATTGGTATGTTGTCAAAATATGTTTAGCTTTTCGAAAATGAAATAGAATATATGTTGGCTGCGTTCTTTGCACACACACATAAATATATTACACATCTTGTCACGTATGGATTTCTTTGTCTTGTACTAGGTCCACGAAAAATTACTAAATTGAGGCATGCCTGAAAAAAATAATTGAGGCATGAAAAGTGCATTGTAGCTTGTAGACAATCAACTAACCAGACCAATAATTAACAAATTTGTGACATATATTTCTTGCAATCTATGTCGGCCTCCTAAGAAATGAAAGCATAATTGTAATAAAAGAACTTCTTCCATATGGCATTGGCATGGTTACTTCCAGTATATTAACATCAGTCATCAGACCACTAACTATATATTATATGATGTTGTGCCAATTGAGAACTACTTGATGGAGAGAAATAGTACACATAACCTAATCAATGTCATCATGTATATTTTGTCGAATGGAATACCTGGCACTTTATCCTTGTAGAAGAAGTAAAAAAACGAATTAATTGTATATGATGGTGTAATTTAATCTAGGGAAAAATCCAATTTTATTCTTGTATTTTACGAAAGGGTTTAGCTTTGTCATCCAACTTTATTCATACGTTTGACGTTATAAATTTGACTCGAAATTATCCTTAATCACTAACTGACCAAGTATCTAACTAGAAAAATTCTATAATGTTATAAATATATTATATTATGGATGTTCATTTAGTACTCCGTTGTAAATAAGCTTCCTGAAGAAGTTTATCCATATGGGACATCACCGTAAATATGTTTATCTATTTAAGTACTCTATTGGAAATAAGTTTCCTGAAGAAGCTTATCACTTCGATACCCGGTTATGGATAAATATTTCCCCCCGGTAGAAGATTATCTATACCGGGTATAATAAGCTTATCTTTTCAGTACCCAGTTATGGATAAATATTATCCTCGGTAGAAGATTATCCATACCGGGTATAATAAGCTTATCCTTTCAGTACCCAGTTATGGATAAACATTACCCCTGGTAGAAGATTATCCATATCGGGTATAATAAGCTTATCCTTTCAGTACTCTGTTATGGATAAACATTGCTCTCAGTAGAAGATTATCCATATCTGGTATAATAGCAGCTTACACAGCAGTTTCCTTTCTTCTATAAATAAAAGAGATTTCAGTTCATTATGTACATCAGTTTGAATTCGAATAATATATCAGTTTCTCTCTATACTTGTCTTTACTTTATAGTCTTTATTTTATAACATGTTATCAGCACGAGACTCTGTCATCTCGAGCAAATATTTTGAAAGTATCTAAGGTAAGAACTTTCTTTCCTAAATAATGTTATCCAAATTCTTCAAAATGACATAAACAAGATATATTATAGTAAACATCATTATCAAATCATAATTTTTCTTTATGTACAACAATTACATAATCATACTATCTATTACAAATAACAAAAATTAAAATATTTACATTTCTACAGATTCACCACCGATTACATGACTTGTTTCTCCTTCTGGGAGTGCAAGGTAATCAGTTACATACAAATGCATGAAGTCTAAATTATCTTCAGAAATAAAATTTGCTTCAGCATTTTTCTGTCTTCTTTAGGGAGTCTTGATAAAGCTCAACCAGGTGCTTTGGCGTACGACAGGTACGTGACCAGTGTGCTAATGATCAAAATGAGGAGGAAATAAGCTCTAGAAGAGCCCACGACATAACATTTCATGAAACTCCCGAAAAAGTTCAGGTACCTGAAAATAAAGAAAGTGATGAGATCTCCACAAGTTATGTCGCTTCGGAACTGACACAAAATGATCGTCGACGATATATTTAATACAATATAGTGCACAATATTGTAAAAGATTGTGAGGATCGGACTAGCAGTCCAGACACTTGAAGATGTCATACCATTTAGATACAAGTCTTAACCTATATGACTTATTTGGCTAAATCTATATGAAGATCCTTGAAGGATTGAAAATGCCCGAAGCATATAATTCAAAGTCTTGAGAAATGTACTCGATCAAATTATAAAGATCTTTGTACGGTTTAAAGCAATCTGTGCGCGTGTGGTATAATCGCCTCAGTAAATATTTGCTGAAAGAAAGTTACATAAATTATGTTATTTGTCCATGTATTTTTATAAAGAAAATGTCATCAAAATTTGTTACACTTGCTGTTTATGTTGGTGACATAAATCTTATTGGAACTCCGGAAGAGCTCCAAGAGGGTCTTAAAAATACTTTTACATGGACAAAGTGTACCCATTAAGTACACCAATGAATATTCAATCACTTGAAGTGAATAAGGATCCGTTCCAACCTCTAGAAGAGGATGAGGAGCTCCTTGGTCCTGAAATACTCTATCTCGGTGTAGATGGTGCACTTATTTATCTTGCTAATGCTAACAAAAGTGGTGCAGATCGTATTGGTAATGCAGATGCAGGTTATTTATCCGATACCCATAAAGCTCGATTTCAAACCGGCAAGCAGGGAGTGCATATGATTGAGATCAGTGATTCATTCGAGAAACATGTGGGTTGGAATGTGATAAAAGACCCACAATATTATACGGAGACAATGTTTCATGCATAGCACTATTAAAGGGAGGATTTATAAAAGGAGATAGAACGAAGAACATTTCACCAGAATTATTCTACATACATGATCTTCAGGAAAATTGTGACATTGATGTGCATCAAATTAGTTCAAGTGACAATCCAACAGATTGTCTTTACCAACATCAATTTTTGAGAATATGGTATACAAGATTTGAATGCGGAGACTCAAATATTTGAAATAAGGTTTTCTTTAGGGGGAGTAAAATGCGCGTTGTACTCTTTTTCCCTTACTAAAGTTTTTCCCACAGGGTTTTCCTTATAAGGTTTTTAATGAGGCAGCCAGCAATGCGTATTACTAAATATGTGTACTCTTTTTCCTTCACTAGGATTTTTTCCCACGTGGTTTTTCCTAGTAAGGTTTTAATGAGGCACATTATCTTTTAATGAACATCCAAGGGGGAGTGTTATAAATATATTATATTATGGATGTTCATTTAGTACTCCGTTGTAAATAAGCTTCCTGAAGAAGCTTATCCATATGGGACTCCACCGTAAATATGTTTATCTATTTAAGTACTCTATTGGAAATAAGCTTCCTGAAGAAGCTTATCACTTCGATACCCGGTTATGGATAAACATTACCCCCGGTAGAAGATTATCCATACCGGGTATAATAAGCTTATCTTTTCAGTACCCAGTTATGGATAAATATTACCCCCGGTAGAAGATTATCCATACCGGGTATAATAAGCTTATCCTTTCAGTACCCAGTTATGGATAAACATTACCCCCGGTAGAAGATTATCCATATCGGGTATAATAAGCTTATCCTTTCAGTACTCCGTTATGGATAAACATTGCTCTCAGTAGAAGATTATCCATATCTGGTATAGTAGCAGCTTACACAGCAGCTTCTTTTCTTCTATAAATAAAAGAGATTTCAGTTCATTATGTACATCAGTTTGAATTCGAATAATATATCAGTTTCTCTCTATACTTGTCTTTACTTTATAGTCTTTATTTTATAACATATAACTATTTTTTACATTATCGATATATACATTTTAAATCACGCCAAAAAAAAGTATGTGATGACAAAATGAGTATTCAGGATTATAATAAGTGACCGACTATGGCCCCCCTAAATAACCCCAGAAATCCCTTTAACACTTATTGTAAATTATATGTGGCCAAAAAGGGACAAGGACATGACCTAATCACCCACATAGAAAGTTTCAACTCCTATTATTATATATCATCCAATGATTTAAGCTACGTTTATTTTGTCTCTCTCACTCAATGCCCAAGCATTTTTATTTTAAGACCAGAAAACCAATAGATACAGTTACACATTCCTTTGGTTAATTTATATTTTTTGTTTCTTATTGAGTAGTCCTTTTCTTACCAAGCTCATAAGGAAACAATAATAATGACAAGAATTATTTAATCAAATCAAGAAAAATCTTTATATAGATATGACTTCTTTTTCCTTCTTTCTTTCATTTCTTAACTTTTAGTACTATATTCACAGATTTTAATGGGGTCCATTAAACATTGGTCATAGTTATCCTTTTCTTACCTAATTTTGTTTTTCAATTTGTTGTAGGAGATTTCCTGGTAAGACTCCATTGAGCTTAGATGTCTTTTATTTACCTTATCAATCAATGTAAAGGTACTTGATTTTTTTTTAAAAAAAATTGACTTTGTCAAGAACGCAATTTAATATATAAAGTAGTCATACCAAGGTCGCTGAAAACGTGGATTTGTTTCAAACGTGAAATTTTGACACTTATAGGTCAAAAATAATATACTAATCGAGAGAGAGAGAGGTTTCTTTCAAAGAATTAAGAAAATATTTTAACGGGAAAAAGAAATTAATAAAGCAAGAAGAATATATTTCAATCTTCACATACGACAAATCTTTGCCCACATCATCAAAGAAAAAATATATATAAAATTGCTATCAAAAGCAATGCCTAAAGTAGCATCATAATACAAAGTAATTTATTATAGTGATAAACTTTATATCACCTTATCACCACCTTTTCGGTAAAAAATGCATGAAAGCAATGGCAGCCTTCAGTTTAGGATAAGACTAAGGTTGCATCACTAAAAAGATTGATTTTCAAGTATATGACATATTCAATGCACATTCAGTTGATCAACATTTTCCAATAGCTGTTCTTTTTTTTTTAAACGTCTGAAGAAATTAATTATCAAAATAATGAAGTGGTTAGTTAGTAACTGAATTTTTTTTCTGAAAATAATAAAAAGTATAATCATGTTGGCAAATCGAATAAAAATTTGATTAACTTTTTTTGGTAGCATATTAAAGATGTAATTAATATTTTAAGTGTCGGTTGGAGCAGTGATATCACATTCCCTTGACTTGCATGCTATGCAAGATTTGGATTATCTTTTAAATTGTCAAATTATGTTTAGCTATCAACCTTACATTATTCTATTACCTAACATTCCAATTACTAAAAGAAAACATAATTTGTTTTCCCACGACATTTCATTATTATAAAGATTTTCATTCTTTTAAGAAATACATGTACAAAAGCCTGAGACATATCAACTTCTCCGGTCTTGCATGAGATGCCAGATTAAGGTTGTCGGTGTTGTATTTATTATGTTGTACAAATTTGATATAAAAATTGGTAAACCTCCAGATTTTCCAATATGATAGAGGTTTTCTATATTACGAATTTTTCAGTAAATATGGAACAGATAATATTTTTTTAAAAATTACTAGTAGTAGCTATTATGAGAACTAGTCCAACCATCCAAAGTATTATAATGTCAGAATTAATGGAACGATATATTAATGGAGTGGTGGACAGCTTGAGTAATTAGTGATAATCTCTATTAATTCTTTCTATAAACACACAATATATTTATATATTAATGGGGTGGTGGCATCTTCTACACGCAAATGGTAATGATTTGAAATTTGAAGGAGAAAGCTTATTAGACGTTGAAAATGTGGAGAAGGCGTTGCCCATTTGACCAACATACTCCGTTGTGACAAAATTCAAACCCCACTCTTATCCGTTGAATACCATGAGAAAAAGAATGATTTTAAGGTTGATGTACAATCAATATTTTATAAAAATGGTAGCTAAAATGTCAAAGATTTTTGTGGGAGTGGTTGGATGGGGATCATTATGCGTATGATTACTACATTATTCTTTAATCTTTTCACCATATGAAGGTAGAGTTTAACTTTATACACGGACAACGTAAAATTATTTTACTAATTCACTTAAAAGATAAATACATGTAATTGTTCAAAATAAATAAAATTAGTAATATAAAAAAGAAGAAGACAATTTGTTACAACAAGTTAAAATATACTGATAATGTAAAAATTCGATACAATATTAATATTTACAAGTAGAATTGTTCAACGAGAATTTGGATAGGTATTTTCATCAATTGCCATGCCTTTTGTTGGGTAAGATTTTGTGATATCATTTGTACCACCAGCTTTGAATTAAAATTTGTTGCCCTGCTACAACCTCATTAAAAGTCAAAGAACTTACTATCTAAACATATTGCATTCATTGATTTTTAGAAAATTCTATATCTGGTGACTCATGACTCATATATAAGTATTAGATTGTATTACAAAGAAGACTTTTAGGAGATTTCACATGTCAAATGACAAAAATATATGCCTTGTGGATGAAGGAATTTGTTGAATGAGTTTGGTCTTTATCTTTTAATTTGCTTTTTTGCAATAGTCATCGAAGTGATGGCTTTGTATTTCTTGACATGATATAGCTTTTTCACTTTCTTTTTTCTTCTTTACTTTTAGAATAAATGGGAATTGCACTTCAAGGATAAGTCAACTTCTTATGGTACACTAATTTTATATATAATTAAAAAAAGACAGGGATTGGATGCTTCTTGGAAGAAGCAAATAGATAAAGGAAAATAGCTACCACGCCAAGAGAGTTGGACCACAGAAAGAGAAGAGAATAGAGTAATTCTCCAGAAAAAAATTGTCAATTACCTAGAAAAGATTAGCAATGGAAAGTGTGTAGGAGGGTGCTCGATCGGCTAAGATTATAAGTTGGTTAAATTGATTTATAAACATTTTTTAGTATGTTTATGTGTTTAATACATGTACACTCAAAGAGCTTATAACTCAAATTCCGTCAAACAGGTAACCGTCTACTAATTACTTTTCGCACATTTACTTTTGACCAATTTTTTTACTATTTTATCATTAACACTTTATTAATTGGATCAAGAACCAAATCATTTTTCTGTACTAATATATGACATCAAATAATTTCCCATTTTCGTTTGGATAAGTCAGGTTGTAAGACATCTTATATGACGTTTAATACACTAAACCATCTTCTATTTAGTTCAATGATAAGAGTGCAGTGTGACGTGTGAGTTAGACATACATCAGGAATTTGAAAGATTTTTTTTTTTTGTTTTTACGTGTACAAAGATGGAGGAACAAATACATTACTAGACGAGTGCCGGATTACATTGCCTGACTTTTGTTTTCTCGATTATAAGAAAAATAGCTAAAATAGTGAGAAGATTGGTTGCTATTTTGATGTTGTAACAACAATTCATTAGGTTTTGAAAAACATGAGTAAATTTAAGACTAATGTGGCAAAAGCATGTCAGTCTGACTCTATTTATTCATTTTCTGGCTTATTTATAAGAAGATATCACTAGAATATGTACATGAATATAAATATATATATATATATATATATATGAAAAGTATAGATCAACTAACCATATAATTCGAGCGATGTTCCAAAACTACACTGTTGAAAGGGAGTGGCCAAGAAATGAAGTTTGAAGATGACTCGCATAGTGATCAACAGCTCTTTACAGATGTAACATTCTTTTAGATGTAGGAGATTAAAGTGCTACGGTAAATAATTAATTAGTCATTTGATAAGGAAGGCCAAAAGAAAAAAGAGAGAAGGTAAACTAGAGGATTTTGAAAAAATAAACATAGTAACGATGACACAGTAGTTGCATTAGCCTCAAAGGAACGTAAAAATGTACTCTGCATCAAGTATTTACACGTATAATATTTGCACTTAACCATGCATGATTGATTAATACGTATATATTGCCACCTCATTAAATCATTTTTAACCCTGATAATTGGAGGAAATCAGTTAAAGAGACTTCTACAAAACGAATACAAGTCCATGACTCCGAATTTTCTTTTTTTAATACTTTCCTAGTTGGCATGTCTTAGTTGGCAATGGGTAAGGAGTAAATGGAAAATACGAAAAAATATAAAACAAATCTCTTACATGGAAAAGGAAACGCCCTTTTGCCCTGAAGACCAATGCTCCTTCATCTTTTTCTTTTTTTCCCCTTCTCGACTCTGCAGCAGTATCCCGCAATCGAGTCTTTTACTTACTTTTCTTTTAAAACAAAGAACAAGAGTCTTGTTTTGAAGGGAAAAAAAATAACATCATCAACGTTTTGGTTTTAATTTTTTCTTTTTTAAGTTTTTTTTTTTTCTTTTTTGCTTAAATCTGAAAAACCAATTTCATGAATCACAATTACATGTGTGGTTGATAGAATATAAATTTAAAGAGTAACATCAAAGTTACAGAATCGCACTAGCCGAAACTGAGAAGTAAAAAAATCAAATCATACCGCATTTATTTCAGTATAATATTGGTACAACATACTATTTAGAATCAAAAACCAAACCAAAACCGATTCGATGAACACTACTAATAAAATTGACATTACCAAGCCTGCTAGTTCTATGGGCGCTATTGCAGCAGAACCCTCCGTTTGGGCACAATGTTAACAACATCCAACCTGAGCGCTCTCCAAAGACCTTGAGGACGGATATGAAGACGACATATGAAATCTCCAGCATGGTGCAGATGAGAGAGCCTACGGACCATTTAGTGAATCCTGATTGGTTTAGTTTCCTAAAGCTAGATCATTTTTGTATTGCTGTTCCACCATTGGAGGTAGGAGAAGAGCAAGCCTGGTTTTGTATCTTGCAATTCGACGAAGTCTTTCTTCCCTTAATCTGCAGATTTCCAAGCACAACCAATCATATAATCACCGATAAAATCTACAACCAATTTCCAGCTAATCGCATTTAATCCATATACCCCCTCCCCACCCTGGAGACAAAGGAAAGGAAGAGAAAGACGGGAAACAACTGCTAGAAGAATGGCTGCGAAATATAGTGAACTACTGGCTATAGATCTATCACAGTTCATGATCTGCTTCATCAGATCAATGTTTCCAGCCAGAAAGTCAATTTGTCAGCTAAATCTCCTAGTTTCTGAGCCGCGATAGGTCATTATCGGAAATAATGGAGATGGCCGATAACCGGCCACTCTCAGATTTTGTGCACCAGAGGAATCCGAATGCATGTTTCTGTACTTTAAACTCTTTCTTCAAGCGTCTAATTTTGTTTGCATCTCTGAGCTCCGAAAGGGGCAGAGCAGGTTAATTACATGATTAAAGAAGACAACTACTTTTTCTCTTTCCTATTCAGATAAAGTGACAAAATTTTCCTTCCATTTATCAAAGGGCTAATAGTAACATTGGGATTTTGGATAAAGAAAAATGCAAACATCGCTAACCTACTATACTTCATGAATATATATATATATATGTGTGTAACAACAACAACAACAACAACCCAGTATAATCCCACTTAGTGGGGTCTGGGGAGGGTAGTGTGTACGCAGACCTTACCCCTACCTGGGGTAGAGAGGCTGTTTCCAAATAGACCCCCGGCATCCTTCCCTCCAAGAACTTCCCACCTTGCTCTTGGGGAGACTTGAACTCACAACCTCTTGTGTGTGTGTGCGCGCGCGCATATTCTTTCCCTTGCTGAACCAAATTACTGACTTCTTCTCTAATCTTAACAAATACAAAATGCCGAAGTTGAAGCTAATCAGCAAAGGAAAAAGTAGATTTCATAATACGTGACCTTCCCACTCTTTGGGGCACCACGGAGAAAGGGTGCCAGAAGCAGCTCAATCCACAAGGTAACAGTTACATCCTTAATTTTGAAAAGCCAAAAGACCACAAATGTTTCTTACCGTGATCTAATCCTTTTAGCACGCTTGACATGTCTTTGCAAAAGTTCCTTTGGAGATAAATGCTCGACAGACCCCCCATCCTGCAGGTAGACAAAAGCAGAATCATTTGTTCCATTCTATACCAAACGCCAATTGCCATCTCAACTACCCAACCACATCAACAACTAGGTGCAACTATGCAGGCTGCTATGCAATCAGACATGAGAATCCTTACACATAATGAGCTGACTAGAAATGACAAAGCCATAAATTTGCAACATGGCTTTAGCAGCACCCAGAGACAAAGATTAAAAGAGATAAACACGCCTCCACGGACATGCTGAGAGTATGTCAACCTCAGAAAAGATTTTGTATGTTATAAAACTCAGGATCCAGTGCCCACAATTGAGCTTGCTTAACCTTTGAAAAAATATTTTAGAGATACAAACAAATTGAGTATGGAGCTACTAGCTAGTATAGAACAAAGTAGAACTGCTGAAGCCTTGAAAACTTCTGAGTGTGGAAATACAAATAAACAGAATGTTGGAAATAGCCTCTTGAGATCCAACATACTCCCCTATTTCCTAAATGATTGAACTGCTCATATTTCAAGGATACGTCCAATGCCTTTGATGAAAAAAAAAATCTCTTATAACGCACACCACGAGTAATCAACCAGACAGCCTATCCAACTCAGACATGGCCTCACACCAAGTACTGCAGCTGGGAATACGTACCTAGGATCTCTAGGCTGTTACTCCCATGCCTCAAAACACTAGGCCATCCCTTAGGACATGCTTTTGATGAAAGTTAACATCCAATTGACTTGTAATTCAAAAGGAACTCAGGAACTAAATATACCATATTTTCAAAACTTGGGCATTTCAAAAAATAGTACAAAATCCTGGAAGAGCGCGATTGCATAGCACAAGTCATTGATCTTATCTAGACAGCAATAACTGCCTGGCAGATTTAATGCTCAGCAAGGAGTAAACATGGTCAGATATGGAGGTTTTGGCACATAAACATTAACTGAGATCCATCTTCATTTGCTACTAAAAATCAACAGCCCAGACACCTTAGAAACCAGTAATCTCAGCTACACCAATCGTAAGTTTTGAGTTGGTTATTCTGTTTATTAAGTGGCTGGAAAACACATCTATTCTTGCTTTCTTGCATCAATAACCAACTATTAATATAAACAAAATTAGTGTTGAGAAGAGTCATAACCACAAAACTAAGCAAATGGTAGAGAAAAGCAAAAGGTAGCAAACAAGTGGAATACCAGATACAAGTGATTCAACATAAGTTAAAATAAGACTACGACCTGACCTGGAATATGAAAATTGTAATAAATAAATAAAAGATAGCAAAGGAACAGAACACCAGAAAGAAGGGTGAATCCCCAAATGATAAAGAAGACTGCATTAGTTCGAAATAACATCTACCAAAATGAGATAATAAAGATTAGAGGCAGCACCATAAAATGAGAGCGGGAGTCACCAATCTTTATACTCCCACTTCTAGAGTCTGAACCAAATGCAGGAGGATCATTTACTGGAGAATAGTTTCATATCTTTCCAAAAACTGATTGAAGGAAAGTAATGAGGGTAACAAATAATAAGAAAGATTTGGATGTAGTGAATTGATAGGCAAATGGACAACTAGATGGAAAAATTGAAAAAGGAACATACAAAATAAGCAAATACTAGAGCATGTGATGCAGTGAAGTGAGGCATACCAAATGCAACCTGCTAGCATGTTGCTGATTTAGGCATATGAGGACCCTGACTATGATATATATTCTAGGTGACATTCTCTATAATTCAACATCCCCCCCCCCCAAAAAAAAAAAGGGAATCTAAACATAAAGTAATAAAAATGTCGCCCTGATTTCATTTAACACATCTTTAAACTTTGATTTACAATTAAATTTGAGTTAGATACTTCACGTCCCCAATGCAAACAACAATGGCTGAATTATTACCAGGCATCTTTATCATTTTGGTACAGGAATCATATTCAAAATTCACTCCCCAAGTAGATAAACTCATGTTCGCACCTCTTTCTCTTCTTCTTTATCTCCTTCCTTTTTCACAGGAGACTCGGCGTCTTGTGGAGCTAGGGGCAAAGGTCTAGGAAGAGACCTAACACCATCCATGTATTGCGGCTGCCAACGAAATGTAAAGCAAATAAACATAAAAATGAGCAAATGTCATCTAAAACTAGAATGTTTTTATTGAAAAAATTCAAACACCACATCAAGAAACTCATTCAAAACTATAGTTGCATCATTTTTGCCAAGAAAATTAATTTAATAATACACAAATGAAGATGAGAGAAGAATCAGAGCTAGAGTAGCAAGAGAAATCATGATCCGATACTGATTTCAAACTTTCACTTTCACCAAACGTCCTCCTCTACCTCTACAATTCATGAGCCTATCTTTTCCTCAAAAAATTATTAAAAGAAAAAATTAAAAGAGAAAGGAAAAGGAGCAAAACAACTATTAGCCCTAGTTAGGAAATTGAATGAATTTTTGGTCAGATTCATGTGATGCTGACATCAATGAGGAATAATTACCAACCTCTTTAAAAAAAGAACCTGAATAACTTTTGGACTACTAGGATCAGTATGAGTATTGAAGAGAAGTGAGCGCACCACGATCAGAACTGACATTTGTACTCAAAAACCAGATATATACACATCTTTAGGGTACTGTAACTTCGACTTAAAAAAATTTATATCAACTATGGACTATCTGAAAAGCAGTCAATTACGATCATTCAAATCTAAACAAAATAGAATTACGGGAAGCACATATGTCTAGGATTGACTATTGCGAGTGTGCTTAAAGAACAAGCAAAGTAATAAGCATATGTGGAACTGTACAAGGCTGTAAAAGGGTTGCACTTATCTTTTTCACTTGCTAGTTCCATATGCATCTATTTAACAAAATCCACCTAATAACCCACCCAGTCAGTGGAACTGAACATTTATCAGTTGAGACAATTATATACCAACAACAGTTAACATAGGCCAAAAACCTCAGAAATGCAGTGACTGATAAAGATAGTTCATAATACCAGATTGTAATAACTAAAGGTTGAGAAAGATGATTGGAGCTTCTGGAACCATGAAACTATACTGAATGAAGCCCAAAATTCGCAGATTATTAAATCGAAAAGAAGACATACATCATTCTTCTCTTTTTTCAAGACCAACCTTAAGGAAAAACTTTATATCTTTATGCAAGACTGTACTGATCAAAAACAAGAAAGACATTCTTATAAATGCAAATAATGCTACAGAAACAGATCAAAATTTTAAAACCCGAAGCTGCATTTCAAGAGGACATGGTTCACAATTCTTATTCACCAACTCAAGTTGCATCTAAAAGGTCATGTTAGTTGCACAAAGGACAAGCAGCTAGTTCGTCTGTATATTAACTGAGCTTCTACAAGCCAGAAGCCTTACGTCACTCAAGATACTGTGGGAAAGAATTAATATTTCAAAGAGAAGGCACTTGTGACTTGTGCAATGCATAACAATTCTTTTTGAGCAAACCTGAGTTTCATCGGGAAGACCATTCCTCAACCATGAGCGAGAAAGGGCATAGAGAGAAGCATTATCAGATATTCTGACCTGCATCAGAAAATAAAGTATCCATCATGCAGTAAAAACATGTTTCTACAGAAAATATCAGGCATGGGATATACAGAAAATATCAGGCATGGGATGTAAATAAAGCACCTACACCAAATCATAGAATTGCATAATGTCTTCAAGATTCACAGACGTCTTATCTGTGCTGTTCCTTTTTGTTTTTCTTTAAATTTTGGTGGGAGCAATTAACCTCATGTTAGCCCCTTCAAGCCAAAACAACATCAGCAGATATAGAACCTTTCTCTTTTAAATAGCTTTAAGCTATATGCAATACTGCATTGCAGATGAGAGGTGAATTCCAGGAAACATGCACAGTAGTAGCTACTGAGCAAACAAAAGGGAAGCGGGTTCACTTGAAATATACACTTAAGATGTATAAATGAACCTTTTGGTAGAACGCACGTCTTTCACAGTACTCCTAGACAACAAACCCATTTCGTCTTTTTGTTAATCTATAGCTAAGCAGTGAATTCTACAATGAGGCTCATGCAAAACCACAAAGATCCCCAGTGCGCCGAAGAACTAATCAAAACGGCCTCACAGATCGAACGATCAACAACAGATATGAGATTGGGTAAAACTCATAAGAGAACCTTGGTGTTCTGTCAGGTCAAGAAGGTAGTTGCCTTTTTTAGTTGCAATTAAGTTGTACATAATTCATCTCAAGGCAGCAGCAATTTAATATAGAAAGGACACACGCTCTAGGTTATCCAATTAAAACCGTAAGAATGCCATCACCAGACATAAGTAAAAATTTCATATCAGTAACGGGCTGTAAATCAAGAAAATAGACGCATAATGCCACATTGCATCTCTATCCATAGACAAGACTACCACGTAAAACAAAAATAGGAAAAACCACTGAAATAAATTAGAGATTTAAAATTCCAGAGAATTTCTGCGTAAAAAAGTCTTTTATAATTGCATAGTAAAACATTACATATCAAAAAAAGATTAACAAGTTTTAGAAGTTCATTGGAGGGAAAGAACCAACACCACAAATCAATTAACAACTTGCAATCCCAAACTAGTTGGCCTTGGCTACCAAATACCGTAAATGCTTAGAGATAATCCATCCAATACCTAATCCCTAATACTAACTTCTTTTTTCAATAATCGTAGTGTCCGGGCTAGCTTGCACGCACCTTGACTAATTCCATGAAGTACCTACTATCTCCCACCAGCACAGGTACCGGGTAACTCTATCCACCAAGGCTTGAATAGATAAAAAGAAATCACCTAGTGTTTTTGCCACTGCTGGAATTTGAACATGAGATTTCATGGTTCTCAACCTACTTCATTGACCACTAGGTCACACTCTTGAGGCCGATTCCCAATACTAACAATTATTCACAACTAAATTTTATTTCGTTGCACCTCCTCTGGATTACAAAGTGTGATGATTGAAAGGATGCCAAAACAATGTCATTATTGAGGGCCTTTTCCATGACGTTTTTGGAAGCTAAACATAGCATTATATAGTATGTTGTGCGACTCCCAATAAATGTTGCCACACCCTTGCGGATCCTCCAAAAATGCACTACTATGGAGGATCAGACACACATCCAGCGACATATTTGGAGAATTCGAGCAACATAGTTATATTCACAACTGCAAGAAAGAGAAGTGATAAAATAGTAGCCAAATAGTCAAACTCTAACATGTTTTTTTTCTTTTCTACTTATTTTTTAGGATGGGAAATAATTTTAACTTCCATCTATCAAAAATTCAAGGGTGTGGCCTAGTAGTCAATGAAGTGGGTGGAGAACCATGAGATCTCAAGTTCAAATTCAAGCGGAGGCAAAAAACAGTAGGTGATATCTTCTAATCTGCCCAAGCCTAGTGGCAGAGTTACCGATACTTGTGCGAGTGGGAGGTAGCAAATGTCCGGTGGAATAGTCAAGGAGCGCGCAAGTTGGTCCAGACATCACCGTCATCAAAAAAAATGAGGATCATGTCAGACATCAACAACAACAAACACTGCAAGTAATTTCATAAATCAAACTAAAGGACAAGATAGACACTTACCTTTCTGTCTCTGATTATAGCTAAGGTGTCATCCTTACTTCTGTCCCTACCGTTCGCAAAATATAGAGCTCTAAGAAATGCCATATCAAACATATAAGGAAAACAAGATGAAGCAAAACCAACATTACCTCCCCTCTCTGAAGCCATTACAATCTGAAATGGAAGGCTGAGTAGGAGCAATCTGGATGCGGAAATATAATATAAACAGGATTAGAAGACAACAGAAGGTGACAAAATTGTGAGAAAAAGCTAAAATAGGTCTATGGAACACATTAAAAGAATGTATCTCATTTAATATTTCAAAACTGTATTACTGAGATACGTCACTCAGTTTAATCTGCAGGTGAGTACTGCCACAAAGCAATGAAAAGAAGCCGCGGGCAGAGAGAGGAGTTGCTAGGATTAGATAACAGGAAAAAACAACTTATTTTGTTTAACACAAAACAAACCAAGTTCTCTTCTGAAAACAAAAAACAAGCCATCTCAAAACTTGTGAGCCAAAACGGGGCCCAGTCCCAAGGTGTAAACTCTTATCCCGTTTCTTTATCTCTCCTCTTCTTTCTCTTAATTATGAATTGAGCCCCAAATTATTTTTTCTCGGTCAATTTGAAATTCCTTTTTTTTCTTCATCCTCCATCTTTTTAAAAACTCGAAAACACATGTAGTTGTATCTAAAGAGGTTTGGCCATAGACAAAATATTTTTCCCCATATAAAAGTCGCAACAAATCTTTTACAGCTTTAGTCTTATCTCCAAAAGACAAACCCAACACCAATTCTTCCATTTCCAGACCAACACAATGCAACGTAAGTGCAACGAAGGCATGTGCGCAAGGCAGATTTGTCAGGACATTGGGGCGCGAAAAAGGGTCATGCGCGTGGGCAATGGCAAGGGCAAAATGTGGCTGCAATGGACCTGAGAACAAGGCATTGGCGCCTGATTCAAGCCAAGGCACGCACATGGACAGCAAGTTCCAGCATTGACAAAGTCAAAGGCGGTTACAAGGCACATGATGTGCACATGATGTGCACATGACGGTGGTTGGCTTTTGTTCAAATCTGGCAGGTTGTGGTAGAACGTTTTTGTAGCCATATTTCCATTATCTTAGCATGATCTACATGATCCTAGTAGTTGGGGGATGTCAATTACACTAGGCTAAAATAGGGGACGGTGTGGGAAAAGTGTCTAAGCCTAAGAGCGACAAGTGTAAAGGCAAAGGGTTGTCACATGTTCTATAAATTTGCAGCACCCTTATGCTTGTGAGATAGAGAAAAACGTGTGAGAGTGCATGTTTGAGTCAGGAAAGAGTTCCTAAGTCTATTTTCAAGAGTGAAAACGTCTAAGGCTAAGAGTAGTCTTGTGAGAAAATCGGAGGGTCAAGACTGAACTTCTTTTACACGGGATTGTACTTCGAGTTTGAGTTTATTTGTATGTTCGAGTTAAATACAAAATTGGAAAAAGCGTTTCTTGTATATTGTGCTTTGTGTTCTTGTTTATTTTCTGTTGCCTTTACTTAAATACGTTGCCTACATCAGTTCTAAACTTACTACGTTGAAAGCTTCCTAAAAGAATTTCACGTCCAAAGTTGCTGTAATTTTGGCGAGTATTGTCGGAAGGCTGAAGTTGGGCGTGAGGTCTGGTTGCTGCACAGGCTGGTTTTGGCAGATAAAAATCAGGCCTGTGACAACTAGTATCAGAGCGGCAGACTTCGTGATCTTGTTCGAGAACATGGCCAGTGGTAACAATAAATTGCGGGAAAAGCTAGCGAAACTGGAGGCTTTGATTGGAAATGTCCCTGAAGGTGACGAATTTCAGACCCTCGTGACAAGGCTTGCCTACCTTGAGGCAGAATTGGCAAGGCTGAGTCAAGAGAATGCGGATCTGAAAAGCGAGAAAGTGGTGTTGCGACGTGCTGTGGGCGAGGATGCTCCTCAATGTGGTGTTGATCATCTAAAGGTAAAAACTTCTGAACCTAAGGCATTTGGTGGTGCAAGGAGTGCACGTGAATTGGAGAATTTTCTTTGGGATATGGAGCAGTACTTTCATACTATTCGTGTGCAAGATGAGAAGGAAAAAGTAACCTTGACTAGCATGTATTTGAGTGAAGATGCTAAGTTATGGTGACGCACACGTATGGCCGAAGATGAAAGTTTGGGCAGACCAAAGATTGAGTCGTGGGAGTGGCTTAAAAAGGAGTTGAAGGATCAATTCCCTCCTAGCAATACATCTTGGATAGCTAGAGACAAGCTGAAAAAGTTGACGCAAATCGGATCAGTGAGGGCATATGTCAAAGAGTTTACTTCTTTGATGTTGAGCATAAGCAATATGTCGGAAAAAGACAAATTGCACAACTTCATGAGCGTGCTGCAACAGTGGGCACAATTGGAGTTGCGTAGGCAGAATATTCAAAACCTCACATGTGCTATGGTTGCGGCAGATGCATTGGGTGATTTTCACTTAGGTGAAGAGACTTCTACTTCAAAGTCCAACGACGGAAAGAAGGACAAGACAAAGGAGTGGAAGAAATGTGAAAATAACAATGTTAATGAAGATAGGGGAAAGGAAAGCAAGAGGCTGGAGGTAGCAAATTTAGTGGTTGTTTTATTTGTGATGGGCCACATTGAGCAAGAGACTGCCCAAAGAAGGCAGTGTTGAGTGCAATGACTGTTGCGGATAAGAGGGCTGCATTGGAGGCAATGACCAGTGACAAATAAGTGGTTGGGATCAATGCAATTGTGTGGCTGATGAGAGAGGAGGCCAAGGGGCGTTACTTGTCAACGCCTTAGGACTCATAAATTAAACTAACCTCGACGAGGACATCGAGTTTCAAAGGGTGCGGGTGGTTTGTTAGGGGTTCACCTTTTTGAGTTTGACTTGACAACAAGAGTGTTTCGTCTATGTTGCGCAGACTCTCCGGCTACATATTTGAAGAGTGCGAGCAACATAGGTTGTCGTGGGGCAGCATGAGTGTTGCCAAGCTAAGGTGCACGAGTTAGCACCAAGGCAAAAGGGAAAACGGGCAAGTGATGGCCGAGGCTTTGAGGGAGGCAAGGCAGTTTGGCAAGGGCTTGACAATGAGATACGGGCTGAGGATGACACTTGGGCATGGCAAAGGCATCAAGGCATGGGGCAGTGATGCCAAGGCAAGGCAAAAACGAAGTGGGCAAAGGCAGGCAAGTGTAACGAAGGCATGCGCGCAAAGCAGATTTGTCATGACATTTGGGCGCGGCAAAGGCATGTGCGTGGACAATGGCAAGGGCTAAATGCGACTGCAATGCACTTGAGAACAAGGCACTAGCGCCTGATTCAAGCCAAGGCACACACATGGCCAGCATGTTCCAGCATTGACAAAGTCAAAGGCAGTTACAAGGCACATGTTGTGCACATGACGGCGGTTGGCTTTTGTTCAAATTTGGCAGGTTGTGCTAGAATGTTTTTGTAGCCATGTTTCCATTATGTTAGCATGATCTACATGATCCTAGTAGTTGGGGGATGTCAACTACACTAGGCTAAAATAGTGGGCGATGTAGGATAAGTGTCTAAGCCTAAGAGCGACAAGTGCAAAGGCAAAGGGCTGTCACATGTTCTATAAATGTGCAGCACCCTTATGCTTGTGAGATAGAGAAAAACGTGTGGGAGTGCATGTTTGAGTTAGGAAAGAGTTCCTAAGTCTGTTTTCAAGAGTGAAAACGTCTAAGGCTAAGAGTAGTCTTGCGAGAAAAGCGGAGGGTCAAGAGTGATCTTCTTGTACACGGCATTGTACTTCGAGTTTGAGTTTCTTTGGATGCTCAAGCTAAATACAAAGTTCGGAATAGAGTTTCCTGTATATTGTGTCCTTGTTTATTTTCTGTTGCCTTTACTTAAATTCGTTGCTTAAATCAGTTCTAAACTTACTACGTTGAAAGATGCCTAAAAATATTCTAAGTCCAAAGTTGTTGTAATTTTGGCTGAGTGTTGTGAGAAGGCTGAAGGGCGTGAGGCATGGCTGCCGCAGAGGCTGGTTTTGGCGGATAAAAATCAGACCTGTGACACCTACCAAGATGAAATGAAAGTTCTATCAAAAGGGGAAAAAAACCCGGCTATGTTAATATGGTAAGTGTTGGGCTGCTAAAGTCCAACATATCCACAAGATGAGTGTTGCAGAAATGCAAATGCTAAGATGAATGTGCGATCACACAAGATTAGATAAGATTAAAATGATCACATTCGCCAGAAGGTGCAATAGCACACATTGAGGATAAAATGAGAGAAAGTCACTTGAGATGGTTTGGTCATGTCCTGCATCGACCTACAAATGCATTGGTCCATAGGTGTGAAACTATGGTGAGGGAAGATGTTAAAAAGGGATGCGATGGACCTAAAATCACATGGAAGGAAGCTATCTCAAAAGACCTACACATTTTTGAAATCAATGCAGACTTATCTTAAGATAAGGCACAGCGTAAGAAAAAGATCCATATATATATATATAACTCACTTTTACTTTATTTTTGTAATGATGATGATATGAGTTGAGCTTAAAGAAATAAATGAGGATTCATATTGCCAACCCAACTTGTTCTGAGACTGAGACGTAGTTGTTGTTATTGTTTCCTTTGACCTGGCATATGTAGTAAAACTATTCATGTATTCTAATATAGTGGTTCGAGAGTAAGATTAAAATTATCTTTATGAAGACGTTGAACTTTCCATAACAATAGGGTTATTCCTGTGGTAACTCTTTCATAGTAAATTAATGGCAAAGCATTGAAGGGTGCAGGTAAAAGCTTTCCTCTTAAAAATAAAGAAAACCACTATGCTATTAGGAGATAATCCAGGTGAAGTGTTACGACATAATATTCAAATAACGAATACCAGAAATCTAATCACTTAAATAAAATCTACTGTTAGTTGTAGCAAATATTTGGGGACATCACTTCTCAACTCTTCAGTTAATCACAACTAATTTAAAGAGCTTCTGTAAGAAATTATGCCCGTTTCAGAATAGGCAAATCTTTTTAACGGATTAAGCTACATGACAAGATAGTAATACAATGCATTTAGGAGCTCTCTTTTATGGCAGAGATCTCTCCATACCAAGAATCAATGTCAATTATCAAGCTAATAAAAGTGAGCATAAAACAAAAATTACGAAAAGAAAAAGAACCTTAGGATGCGAAGAAGAAGTGACAACTGGAAATCCATTAATTACAGCTGAATTGGCAGTAGGAGACGACCCAACAAGGGAGTGTTGCAAATGGGTCGGTCTAACACCCGCACCAGCGGTCGGAACTGAACCCGGATCCATATGATTGAGCCCAAAAGGTGGTCGAGAGCCAACAACGGGCCGATTGGGGTAATTACTAGAACTAGGTTTGGGCAAAAAGCCGCGGCCGGAGGAAGCAACTGGGTAGAGAAAGCCTTGAAGATGATGTGGTGGGTCGGGATTGTTAGGAGGTTTTGGTACTAATTGAGAGTAATTAGGATTGGAGGGGGGTGGTAGGCGTTGAGGTGGTTGGTTTTGGGTAGGTGGGTAGTGAGAAGATTGGAGGGAAAAAGGGTGCAGTTTAGGTTGAGGGGTGGGTGGTCTTATAGGGTTTGGGATAATTGGTCTTATGGTGCTAGTGGTTATGGTGGTTGTTGTGGTGGTTGACGGAGGATCTAGCGGTGGTGGCTGGGTAGAAAGTGCCATATGGGTGGGTGGTGTTGGCGGGGAAATATTTTGGGTATTATTATTAGGGGTTTGAAGATTTACTGGAATTTGATTTTGAATTGGACGTCTTTATCACTTTGAATTTTTGCAACGGTGCGAAAAAAGTGACTTCATTCTTCCTTTGTATACGATGACGTTTACATATTGTGTCATTTTGCACTTTGCAGCCCTTTAACTATTGTGAAAGTCATTTACCTCCTAAAGTATTTTCTTCTTTACACTCTATCAATGCACCGACACTAGGATGTTGTTTTCTCCTTGAGCATTGATTCTTCCTTATGCTTCCTTATACTTTAATATTTTTTAATAAAATTATTTGATAATAAAAATTTATTTGATTATTAATTTAAACTCATATTGCTAAGTCCACTAAGGGATTAAACTTTAAAGTGTTCTTTACCGGAAAGTTCTCTATTTGCAGAACTCTAATACAATACATTTAGTTAAGTATGAAGGAATCTCAATCTTTCCCTCACATCCTTCAATGACATACTGATCTTATGCCGTGTAGATGAGAAATAATTTGAATGTTTAATATTTGTGTCCATTTAGAGGGAGTACATTTCACAAAATTATAACATGTATGGTTAAAATAGAAATAAAAATAAAGAAAGGACAAAAGAAGCTTAATGCTTAAACTATCATTCAATGGGCAAGAGTTGCATTAAAAGTGTGAGTTAGGAACGACAAAGTAATAAGAATAAACAAAGCCATGATAAGACCAAAAATGTTTCCACTTGATACTCCTTCAGTCTCGTAACATGTGTCATGGTTACTAATAGGGCTGCTCACTGTTGGACAGAAAATCAATTCAAACCGAAAATTTAACCAAACCGATATTTTTTTTGATTTGGATTAATTTTAGTTTTAAATTTTAAAAATTGATAATATTTGGTTTGGTTTTGATTCTATTATAAAAAACCGAAAAAATCGAACCGAATCGATTAATTATATAAAAATATTAATAATTATTGATATATGATATAATATCTTTTCGTAAATAATTTTAAATACTTTATGCATTTTAATTATTATTTTTAATTTTGATTTATCCTACTTATATTTTAAAAGATTGCCTAAGCCCAAAAGAATAAGAATCGGCCAATTTTTTTTTCCTTAAGAGAATCAAATTCTCTAACCTACACACATACTTTTTCCTAATAAAAGAGTTAGAAAAAAAACCTACGACAAGAGTAAAGAAAGAAAACTCAAATTGCAAGACTATAGTAGCTAAAGCTTGAGAAAGTAAACTTTTAGTTTGTTTTGTGTTCATTTTTTCCGTATAAACAGGTAAATAAACTTTCAGTTCCGAAATAAATATATAAAAAAGCATAAATTTAGCAAATTATTTTCAAATTGTTGTCTAGTGTTATTTTATTATTATCGGCTTATCATTAGCTTACTAGGAACCGAAAAACCGAACCAAACCAACAACAACCAAATCGATGGTTTGTATGTAATTTGGTTTGGTTTTGGTTTTAAAATTTTAAAAACTGATTAAATTGGTTTGGTTTTGGTTTTAATAAAAAACTGGTCAAACCGAACCGTGAACACCCCTAGTTACTAAAAATAGTTGTCTCAAATTACTTGTTATTTTAGAAGTTCAAGACAAAATTAATTATATTTTTGCTTTTTTACCCTTAATAATCAATTGCATTCATATTTAGTAAAAATATGGATAATGTCATTGATAGAGATGACACATTGAGAAAATATTTAATAAGGGTAAAGTAGTCAAAAATTATTCGTTCTTAAGTGGCTTGCACAAGAGAATCACGACACATATTATGAGATAGAGGGAGTATTAAGTAGACGTTTGGACATAAATTCCAAGATTTTTTTTTCCAAATTTGAAATTTCACTAAAATTTGATTTGAAGATGAAGTTGTGTTTGGTTATAATTTTTGCAACATATTTGGATGTATTTTTTTTCAAAATCATGAAACATGATTTATACCCACAATTTGTAAAAAATACCAAAACCACCCTGACTTAATTATCCTACTTGAAACAAACAATCAAACATGCTGACTGTTTAACTGTATGAACAATCTCTAATAGAAGCTGTAGTGGCTCATTTAGGTAAAAGTATAAATTGTAGATCTCGACAGTGGATGTCAAAATATAGTTCAAGGCCCCTCAATCAGATGGAGGATAGTTGTTGGTGTTACATAGGTCTAATAACTGATTGGCTTCCTTTTATAAATTTTAAAAATATATGGTAAATTTATCTATATTTATTATAAAAGTACGAACAATTTATGTTAAATGTTGAACGATTAAAATATCCCTAAAATATTGATGAACTTTTACACCCTTTAGTAATTAAATATCTCTAACACATTAATGTACAAAAATATAAAAGTATTTCATTAATTGTAGAGTACAAATCAAAATCTAGAATCGAAGTTCAAGTTTAAAACGCTATACTTGTCAACGTGTGCCAACCAAGCACAAGTCCAAATCGTTATATTGATATCTTAAGAAAACAAATAGATAAAGTTCAGGGCTTGGATGAAAGTCAAGCTCTTATCAAGTATTACATCGCAATCTCATATGTATTCCGTGCGAAATTTACAATACACTTGGTAAGATTTGAAGTTATAATATTCAAATATGTGAAGATTTGTTTTGCTTTTTGTTGTATTTTTCCTCTCTAAGTGCACATAGTTCAAATTATAGTGATATTCAATTTTTTTCTATGTGCAACATTTGGATCCGGATTTTGAACTATTACCTATTTTCTTGCTTGTATTTTTTTGGCATAAGTTGCTCTAAAAAGTTCTGCAAACTTGTACTACCTCTTCACATTTATTATGCATCTTAAAAGTTAAATATCATTTGTAAAAGTATTATACTAAAAGTACTTCTAATTTCTAATTCCTTTTTAATTATGTTTATTATCAATATTAAAATGTTTAGAAAACCGAAGAAATTGATGGAAGATACCACAGTCTTTTGGAGAGTTCATTCTCCACATATATTTGAATTCTTTTAAAGTTTCGAAGTTATACTTTTTATTTTTAGTTAGTTTCCATATTTTGAAAATATTAGGAAGTTTTTGTTTTGGAGCTTTTATCTTCTTCTTTTTTTTGTTTACATCAGGAATCATTAGGAAAAGTATATATTTTCAAGTCTTTTATTGGTTTAAGGTTTTGTAACGATCCGATCGGTCGTTTTGAGTTTTTGCACTTCGCTCGCTAGTTCTCGGGCATGACTAGTCCCGTGCGATGTATTATGATAAATCGTCGGTTTTGGTTTTCAGGAAAATCAGAATAGATTTGGAAGAACAATTCTCAGTTTGAAGCTTTAAGTTTGAAAAGTTTGATCAAGTTTTGACTTTTTAGTAACCGATCTCGGATTTGGATTTCTATGATTTGGTTAGCTTTGTTAGGTGATTTTAGACTTGGGAGCGCGTCTGGAATGTATTTTGGAGGTCCGTGGTAGATTTAGGTTCGAATTGGCGAAATTGAAAATTTAGCGTTTTCTGGTCGACAATGGAAATTTTGATATCGGGGTCGGAATGGAATTTTAGAAATTGGAGTAGGTCTGTTGTTTCATTTGTGATGTGTGTGCAAAATTTTAGGTCATTCGGGCGATGTTTAATAGACTTTTTGATCGAATTCGGAATTCGAAAGTTTTGGAATTCTTAGGCTTGAATCTGAGGGTGATTCGATGTTTTGATGTTGTTTTGAGCGTTCCGAAGGTTGGAACAAGTTTGAATGATGTTATGGGGTGTGTTGGCATATTTGGTCGGGGTCCCATGAGGCTCGGATAAGTTTTGGAAGAGGTTTTGGAAGATTTTGGCGTTTTGAGCATAAGCATGTAATGATCCAAAGGTCCATTTTTAGTTATAGAGATCGAAATTTGATTTCGAAACTTCCGAAATTTTGATAATGAATTATAGGAGTGATCTGGAAAGTTTGGTCTAATTTCATCAAGTTGTGAGTGGGTTTTTGACGCGAATCATGAGTTAATTGTTTAAACAACGAAATGGGTATCGCACTAAGCAAATGAGCTCCGAATTGAGTTTCGATTGAAGGACTATGTTTGTATTATTATTGTAACTCGTAGGAACAAGAATCATCGAATTCCGAGTTCGTATGATAGAGTTAGAACCTTTTTAGTGAAATTAAAGACTGCTGGTGCATCAGATCTGGTGTGCACCTTTAGCGGCCAGATTGGACCACTTTTATCGATTGGAAATGGCTTTTAGCGATCAGAATTGGGTTTATTAATGTTGTTCTATTTTTTAAGCTCATTTTGACATTTTTTTTTGTGAAAGAACACGACTTAGGGCGATTTTTGAGCAAGAAATCATAGGAAATCTTGAGGTATTGTGATCATTTCTACTCCATAATATTGAATTATCATCGAATAATCCGACTAGATTACATGTTTTTGAGGTGTAAATTAGGGATTTGGATCTAGGGATTTGAAAATAAGATTTGAAGATTTGGAGGCCGAATTGTTATCTGAATTTAGTAATTTTGGTATGGTTGGACTCGTGGTTGAATGGGTTGTCGGATTTTGTGAGTTTCATCGGATTTCGAAGCATGGGCCCGGGGGCCGGATTTGAGCTAAATTCGGGATTTTTTGTCTAATTTGATAGTTTTCATAAGGAATTCATTCCTTTAGCGTATATTGATAATAATATACTGATTTTGGTTAGATTCGGAGCATTTGGAGGCCGAGTCGAGAGGCGAGGGCATTGCGGAGTAGAATTTCATCCGGATTGAGGTAAGTAATGATAGTAAATGTTGTCCTGAGGGTATGAAACCCCAAATTTCACACCGTTGTGCTACTTTAAGGTGACGCACACGCTAGATGACGAGCATGTGGTCGTGCACCGTTGGGGATTGTGACTTAGTTCGTCCTGTATGACTGTTAAATCATGTATTTGATTGAAAACTGTTTGATATCATTGTGTTTTGGAAAGTATTATCGTGTTTTGGGCTGAATGCCATATTTGGGTCTCGTGCCAACTGTTTTGGACCCTTAGGGGATTTTTACAACTATTCCTCACTATTTTGACTTTATTTTTGTACTCAGTCATGTTGTATTCTACTATTTTCATAACTCAGCCATATTTACTCCATTCTGATATTTTAAATGATATTTTGGGCTGAGCATCATGTTTTATTGTTGCCCGAGTGGCTTAATAGACTTCTGACTAAGTGAGGCCGAGGGCCGGTGTTGTGAGGATATTATGGGATCGGGCTGCACACCACAACAGTGTTGTACTAATTCATGATTATGAGGCCGATGACTTGATTTGTTATGCCACGAGGTGGCTTGTTATGAGGCCGAGGGCTTGTTTGATTATGCCACGAGATGGCTTGTTATAGCACTTGGGTTGTAGGAGCCCCCCCAGGAGTCTGTACACCCCCTAGTGAGCGCGGGTATCCAGTGTGAGTGATATGATGTAGCCCGAGGGGCTGTTGTTGTTTCATATTGTTGCCCAAGGGGCTGTTCTTGATCCATGTTTTACCCGAGGGGTGGTTCTTAATTCATGAATGCCCGAGGGGCTGCTTACGAGTGATTGTGAGGTAGCCCGAGGGGATGGTTCTGTTGATATTTTGCCCGAGGGGCTGTTTACGTTTTTATCATTTTTACTCACTGTTTTTATCACTCGTTTGAAACTATTGAAAGTTGTTTTAAAAGGGTTTTACTGAAACTGAGCTTGATTTATGAAGTAAATGATTCCTGTAATGTTTTGGAAATGTACTGCATTTGTTGTAGCGTTATGACGTGTTTACGTGTTTTCTTACTGCTCAACTTTCATTTACTTTTATACTTATGGAGTTGGCGTACTCACATTACTCCCTGCACCTTGTGTGCAGATTTAGGTATTTCTGAACCCGGTAGCGGGTATTGATTGCTCAATGGCAGAGTCATCGGAGTTAGCAAGGTAGCTGTCCGACGTTCGCAGCCCTGCTTTTCTCCCTCTTGTCTTCCTTAGATTGTTTTTAGTATATTTTCAGACTCATCGTTGTATTCAAACTTGAGTGAATGCTCATGACTTGTGACACCCCGATGTCGGGCTTATGTATTTATTCCGCACTGTTCATTTAGACTTACGTTACGAGATATTTGATTAATTGAAGGCTTAGAAGTGACTTTTATTGAATAATGGTTAAATTCGGGAATTGTGTCGGCTGACCTAGTTTCACGATAGGTGCCATCATGACCGGGTCAGTTTTAGGGTCATGATAGGTTTGTACTGCTTCAAGAAGAAGATAACGAAATTAAGGAATTATTAGTGCTTTGTTATTTTCCTCTATATTTGAAATTGAGTTTGTTTTCTTTTGGGGTCGTATTTAAGGAACAAACATTAAACAAGAAAATCAATATTTTTTGGTTTAGTTTATTTCTTCCTATTATTTTATTTAACTATATTATTTTTCTTGAGCGACATCTCTGTAATGTTCAAAGTTTTCTCATGCTTCATTTATCTACATTAATATTTTTATTTTAATCTTTTTCTCTTTCTTGTTTAGGGTATTACGTGCAATGCGCACGCACATAGAAACTAGTAAAACTTAAAAATACCAACTTTTCAAATTTTCAATTGAAAAACTGATTCCCAACAGTTGTTCAAATTCAAAAATGCATTTTTAAAATGTATTTGAAAATTTGTAAAAATTTCATAACCAAACGTTATTTTGAATTTTTTTTGAAAAAAAAGAAAATTTTCTTATGTCCAAAGGGGCTCTAAGACTGATCACGTTGGAACTAGAGGGATAACCAAGCAAATACACATGTAATAAGCTACTTCTGATTTTATCACGATACATATTGATCTTGATTTAACTTTTGTTGATGATAAATAGGTTTATGAACTTTTTCTGTTTAAACTAATTGTTCATGGAGTTTATATTCGTTAGAAGTATATTAGATATGGAAGTACTGATTCGTCGAGTTAGAAGTTATGAAAACTCAATATATGACTTTTGGTGGGATATATATATATATATATATATTTATTTATTTATTGGAATTGAAACATAAACAATGTATGTTTGTCTGCCTTAGGATAGAAAGAACTATCTGGTGCAAATGCTCAAAACGACTGGTCTTTCTGCCTTAGGATAGAAAGAACTATCTGGTGCTTGAATTCCATCGTATTTTGATGCATAGCCCCGAGTTGTGGTCGTGTTGAAGGACCTTTTCATGTTGTCTAGTTGGGAAGTAAAGTAGATTTCATATTGTGAAACGAGTTCAGACTCAGGAAGATTTAGTGATTGTGTAACAATTATGATTATGGATGATTATAGAGAGATATCGATTTAGGCTAAGTAGGTGGGTTATCTCCTGCGGAGTGTCCTGAGGGGGTGATCCCTATGTCGTCTATAGTAAGTCCTCTTTTACTAGTAAAATATGTGTGATGCGATTTGAGTTTGGATTGTGTATGAGAGTGGGCTTGATTGTTACAAGGGTGAATGCGAGATTTGCAGATAATTTGAAACGCTAGATGGTTTTGTGTTGCCTGAGCTTACGAGAGGATCTAGTTGAATATCACTATGGTATTGTGATAGTAATAGAGTATGGGCATTATGAGTTTTGTGTGTTTTAATCTATGGCTTTGATCCAAGTGGGGGAGTCTGCTATTGATCAGTTGATTGCGGTTATGTGTTGTGTTGGTTCCAATTTGGAGTATGCTAGTGAATCAGTTATGGCTTACAAAGGTTGAGATCGAGGATGACTTGAGTAAAGAAATTTTCAGACAAAGGTTGTGTTATGTTTTATGGGTATGTGAGGAATATTGGATGATTTAGTTGTTGTTTGTGAGGAATGTAACGTGTATGGAGTAGAGAAAAATCGCTCGGCGACTTAGAAGAATGGGTTACTTCCTTGGGTGTTGGAGTGTTAATGGGGCACAGGTCGTTTGGTTCATTTGATCAGTCTAATTGAAACCTGAGTAGAGTATATGACTCTCGAGAATGGTTTTGAAGGATTCAAGATCTACATGTAGTAATTGGGAATCTTCAGGATGTGTGCTGGCTAGAAACTGAGATTTATATGGGAGGATGTCAGGACTTGTGGCATTTCTGTATTATTATGAATTCTACATACCAGTATCAGGAAGGCGAAGGTAATGGCTTTAGATTTGCAGAAGATCTCTTCAGAGCAGGTATCTCAGCTATGGTACTTTTGGGGGTGCTTCAGAAGAATACGATGGTTTATGAGCCTTATGGCGATGTGGTTTTATGCTAAAGTTCGTGAGGCAAGTTTTAGTCAAGGATAGTGGTGTACTAGCAAGGAAACGTATCAATTTGAAGGTAATTCGGAAGGAACTCAGAGAATTAGGGCAACTTGGTAGTAGTTTAGATCGGCATGGTAATGGGTATGATCGGTTCTTGGGTGCTTATGATGCAGTGGGTTTCTACAGGTGTTTCGAGGCAATGCTTTTAGGTTTTGATGGCCTGCGTAGCTTGGTTGAGTTAGAGGAATTCAGTCCCGATGGTTTGGTTTTGTGCAAATGGGATTCGGAGAATTTTTGGTAATTTCTACCACGGTTAGAGATGTATATTTTCTACTGGCGTGAGGAGCAGGAGAAGTATAATGATTTTCTTCTAGATGGGATCAAATGGAAAGTTCTTGGCTAGTTGAGTACGTAGTTGCTTGTGGCTCGGAATGGGTATGAAGTTCTCATGTTTATCCTAGGATGGTATGGTATATGCGGTATGTTGTGTAGGATTGAGATTTGTATGTATAAGGTCACGGTTCAGTTTTGAAAGAAAGGTCACAAATTCTTAGGTAGCATGGACGATATTAGATAACTAGATAAAGGAGATCACTGATTGGTGTGGCTTGATGAGGGTATATATTTTAGAAGGGGCGATGTGTTTGAGTCATGGATACTTTGTTAGTATTGTGGCACTCTCTTGTTTGATCGACTGCTGATGTTCGAGTTTGCTTGGCGGCACAGAAGAATTATAGGAGTACCCCTTCGTGGGATGATTAGGTATTAGAGGTGTGTTATATATTCGGACGATGGAGTTGGGATCGGATATGGTGATTCATGTGCAATATGGACTTGGAGACTGGAAATTCTCATAAACAGGTTATGTTGTGGTTGTGGGTCGCGTGTATCGGCCTTGTGTGGTGACTATCAGGATTTGGAGACCCGAGTGGATCCTTTGTCGCTTAGTATGTTAGATTTTGATGTGATATTAGGTATGGACTAGTTGTCTCCATATCGTGTTATTCCAGTATGTCGCGCTAAGATGGCAACGTTGGCTATGCCAGGGATGCCACGGATTTGAGTGGCGAGGTTCGACATATTATGTTCCTAGTAGGGTGATTTTATTTTTGAAGACCCAGCGGATGGTTGGGAAGGGGTTGTCTTTTTATTTGGCCTTCGTGCGGGATTGTTGATACCCAATTTTTCCCTATATATTTTCAATATGCAAAATACCTTCAAAATAGCATATATATATGCATATATAAGCATGTCCAAGGTTTTTATTTTTTTCATAATTTTAAGGTTTTAAATTAATTTATTTTCTCCCTTTTTATCCATAAAATCTCCAATAATTATTTTCAAAATTATTGTTTTGATAATTCATCTATTGGATTTCTATATTTATGCCAAAATATGACTAAGGTAATTTTTATATATTTTTATAATTACATTTAGTATTTTTAAAGCTAAATTTCATAATTGCAATATTATCCCTTTTAAGATTTAATTATGTTTTATCGATATAAAATTGGATCCTGTATTTTTAAATTGCTAATTATGTATTATAAATCATTTTAGCATTTTAAATTATTTTTCAGAAATTTTCTACTATTTGTTATAAATTAAATAGGAAAAAACTGGCTATTTAAATTATAGCCAAATTGGCTTTCAATTATAGCCAAATCGGTCCCCAATTCGCACCTCAATTTTACAATTAAAAAACCCGACCCATACCCTATTAACCCATACCCAAACCCGGAACCCACCTACCCCATTCAATCTCGACCGTTGATCTCCTAGATCAACGGTCCACGTTAGCCCTTTCCTTTTTTAATCAAATGACCCCCAAACCCTACCCCCATTCTCTCATTTGCACCACCTCTGAATCCCCCCTCTCCCAAATTCTCTCTCAACTCACCCTAACCCTAATCACCATTACCGGCGAGAACCTCCTTCCTATGGTATTGTCGTGCCTTCTCCGACCACCTATAGTCTCTTATACTCCAAGGCTCTTTGACTTCATGAGTCCTTGAGAAGTTATCAAGGAAAGCCAACCTGTTCCGGTTTGAAACTCGTTCACTGGCCTATCTCCGACCATTTTCGTTTGTAAGAAAGGATTTTCTCTTGTTTTTCAATTGAATCCATGAGTTTTTAACCGATTCTCTTCATCTCTACTATTTTTTGAAAACCCTAGTTCGCTACTGTTCGATTCTTCTCAGATCTTTATAGATCTGAGGTGATTCGAGTATTATTAAGCGTTTTCCTTTAAAAATCTCTTGTTTTAACTAACTATTTTGATTTTAGTCGCTCTTTTCTAAACTAGGGTTTCTGAAAATCTTTTTCTTCAAAACGCTTTCTGGTTTTAAGTGTTTAGCCCCCTGTGTCTATGTGTTTTGATTGATTTTGAAAAGTTCTTCCTTAACCCTAACTAGCCTATGCTAAAACCCCCAATTTTTGACACTTTGTTTGGATTCTGCACTTGTCCGTGTTATTTGATACATGCCAATGTTCTATGTTTTAATTTACATGATTACTTCTTCGTTTAATTAGAATATCTTGTGATTTTACCCAAGTATGCCTCTATTAGGTTTCAGATTCGATTCTTTCCCTTTATACTTAGCTTAGTTGCTTATTCATGGAAAGCCTATATCATTTTCCCTAAATTAGTATTATTTTGAATCCTTATTCACTGATTTGCTATGATAATACCTATATACTGATTTCCGGTTATTTTCCTATTTCTACGACCTTTGATTATTTCTTGCCTTGTTTACGATTAACTGTGGTACTTGCTGATTCTTATTGATTGTTCCCTTAATTGTGTTTTGTTCATTTACCCTTAATTACCCACCCCGTATTTAAGTATTTAATTTTCTTTCTTTAATTATATGCCCTGCTCTTTATCATTAACTGGTCACCCCTTTACTAGAAGAGAACCTTGCTGATTTTGTGCATGATTGATTATGTAATTTTCCCTAATTACTGAATGATTGATTATTTACCTTATTTTACTCCGCTCTCAACTACTATATATACTCTCCTCTATTCTCACTTCCAGACATGAACAATTAGTTCAAAACACACACACACACACATAAAATTCTCTCTTCTCTCTCTCTGCTACTTGTGCTAACTACTTGTCTAGTCGGCTGAAAGCCAAGGCTAGACTGTGGAACTCTACTTGCTTTACTTTCTGCATTTTGCTTCCTTAACTGGTATGTTCCTAGTTCAATTCTGAAACTCAACTCTATGTGCTCTATGTCTGTTAATCCACGCCTCCTTCTGCACTAATTTAATGGCTTATGTATTTAATTACTCTTCTTGTTTACTGCTTTTTGCAGCATGCTTAAGTTTTGCCCTCTCTTGTTCAAGTATGTACTCAGTATGTCTGGGTATCACCTGTCTTGTTTGATACTCGACCAGCATGTCTACTTGAGTTCTTGTTTATTTCCCTCAACTAGTATGTCGTGTTAGTATCATAGACTCCTAATGTACTTGATTAGCACTAAACGGCATGACTAGTTATGTGTAATATACCCCTATCCTCAACATGATTACTCCCATACCCTGTCCCTATGTCTTGTTACTATTCTAACTTCGAGCATGATTCCCTTGTTAACACTTTGAAGTAGTAGTTTTGTGTTCTGAGGCCAATCAGTTGCTACTTGTTCTTTGTACCTGCTGGTCTATATGCTTCTCTTCTCATCCATGTTTACGTGTTTCTGATTTGGGATCTCTGTGTCCCCAACCCTTTACTTCCCTGCTTGTGAATGTTGAAATGATACTATTCTTTGAACTTGTTCTGTGTGTGCTGGCTTATTCCAAGTTGTTGTTGCTCCTATTCCCTTCTCCTTTCAAAACTGTTTTTCCCTAAGCAACTCTTCCGTTGTTTTGCAAACTTATTTCAAACATGCTGTTTCAAAACTGTTTTCCAATTCAGCCTTTTCAAAACTATGCTAAGCACTCTCACCTTACTCTTAGACCACTAAGTTCTACCCCTTTTGTGTGAGCCTTGCCTTGGGACCCTTGAGCTCCCTCTAAACTTGGACACATGAAAGCTGGCCTTTCCACACTGCACTTACTCTGTCTTGGCTATGAAATCTGGGTGTGAGCACTTCCCGGGATCCCTTGAGGTCCTTAGGGAACTCTGACACACCTAGATATGAGAAGGGCTATGAAACAATGTTGGCACTTGTGGTGATTTATCACATAACTCAGGGAGGAAGTCCTAACCAGGTGCTAAAAGTCTGGGCCTGTTATCAGGCTCTCTATAGTGTAACATTTATTTTTCTTATGTAATTCATTTCAGTATTGGTATGTAATAATCTGTTGTAAACAAGTATCGGGGCTGGCTAATGAAAAGGGGAGGGTAGTTATGTATGCTATCAACATCAATGGGTAGAAACCACGTCTTAGGTTTACATTTCCTATATATGCATTATCAACCCATTCAAAGCATGTCATGCATTAGATACTATGTTCTTAGGTTTACTGTTTCAGCATCTCATTTGGCATCACTTTATCACTTAGAAATCCTGTTTTAAGCTAAATAACAACATTAATATAAAATGTTGCTCCTGCACATCTTAAAGTCATGCTGTAACTCTTTGGGCATTTAGAAACCATGCTCTAGGAATTCTGCATATTCTGCAATCATTCTGCATTTTTCATATGTGCACGTTAGATACCCTGTTTTTAGGATCTTACTCAGTCACACCTAGTTAAACAAATAAGGCATAAAACAGTCTCGTGTTTGAGTGAAACTGGTCACAATCCCTGCATGTTTTTGCAATATTAGAACAACATGTTTTAGGTAAATGCAACTTCCAAACTGTTTCAATAATCCTGGTAACTACTACATATTATGTTACGCCTAGGCAAGCCTTAGGTAGCAAACTTAAATAAAACCAGAACCGTCTTTGTGATTAGTGTTTAACTGTCAACGTGTTAAAATCAGAAGGCAAGCCTGATTTTGACCTCTTTTCTGAGTCATGTAATAAATCTGGTTTCGCTGCTATCACTTAGATACCATGCTTTAGAATTCTGATTTCAAATGTGGACCTTATCTGTGTATGAGTCGTGCTGTCTATGTGCATTACTTGTGGCGGTATATCTGAGCCTTCTATCTGTTTTCTGTGTTTTCCCCTAAATGCAGTCCTATATGTTTTCTGCCTAGAACCTCCCTCCCTTTATAAGATAGGAGTCCTAAATTCCTCCGGGACTAATAGGAAGGGACGGGTAATATCATGCAATAGGGGTCGAGACCAACCCTCGCTTTAGTTACCTTCACGGAGCGGGAAATGGTAGATATGGATATGATGACCGGTGCATTAATACCACGTGTAGCCCCTCTTTGAGGAGTGTCATACTGGGTATTGCATTGATGTGATCCATATTATAAACAAACCTAGGACACCCCCCTTTACATTCACAAATGTGCTTAGATTGTAATTATTTTGAACTCTTGCTTTTCATTAATTTCTTTTCAAAGATCTGTGTTCTTAAACTTAAATCCCCTACTATTTGAGCCATACTTGTTTATTTTCTAATTGTACAAATTCACAAAAATTGTTTGGCCGGGAACCATACTAGTGGATCCTGAGGGGTGCCTAATACCTTCCCCTTGGGATAATTTCAAGCCCTTACCCTATCTCTGGTTACCAAATGTAGTTATAAATGAACCCTATAGGTGCCCTAACACATCTTAAATCGTTAGGTGGCGACTATTCAAAATGCAAATCCCCTTTCCCAAAAGGAAAGATTTGTCCTAACCAAAATGTCATAAACCCGATTCTGTGAAGGAAAAAGGGGGTGCGACAGGGATGTCAGTACAGAGATTCAGTTCCAATGGAGAGGGATTTTTCAAATGTGTTTCCTACTGTCGGGCATGTCGTCGGACAGGGTTGTTGATTTCGGTATTGTCTTGCTGCCGGGCACCGTATCGTATGGCACCAGCAGAGTTAAAGGAGTTGAAGGAGCAAATTCAGGAACTCCTTGATAAGGGGTTCATTAGTAAGCTCATATGGATGTGTGTTCTGCATCGAGTCGGCTTTGTTGACTCCGAGTTGCTATTGTCGAGGGATGTGTTAATTCGATTGTTATTAAGCTTATTAGTGTTCTGGAGTGATCTATGAGTTACCTTTCCGTGTTGCGAGATGTTATGATTTGTAGATTATAGGCATATGTGGTGTGGTTTTATTGGGGTCTCATAGTGGAATTCGAGCGGGAAGAGTATTAGATATTGCTCGGTGGATGGTGTATTGGCTATGTCCTTTCGGGTTTGTATGGTATCATGTCAGTTGCTTCTCTGTGGTTATGATGATTTGCTTTTGGTACTAGACATCAAATGGCACGAGATTGTTAATTTTGAGCATAGTGACTTGAGGTGCTTCATATGGACCCGTGTTTGATTAGGGTCGCGCATTGTAGCAAAGTTATATGGAGGTATGATACTTCGAGTTAGATTCGTGCATTCTGGATCTACTGTGTGTGGTGAATTCCTAGTATCGTGTTGTGGTAGTACTGGTGAGCTTGTGGTACAACTCTCTCATTTGAGTTACTTTCCATGATTTGAGTATATTTGGACTGTTGCATATTGGCGCACAAGTTGCACGGGTTGTGGCTTGAGATTGTATCGATGTGTCATGTCACTAGAGTAGCTGTATTGAATGAGATGAGGTCATTGGGATCTAGAATGAACACTATCAGATTCGATTTCTGCATGTTGGAAGGATAATATCGATGTTCGGCTTAGAAATTTACTATGGTCCGTGCCAAAGGAGAGGGAGCTTCATGAATGGTTGATCTGAGGAATGGTTATGACTTTATGTGTGTTTCATTTATCATTGTCAATATACGAAAGTTTTGGAATGGGGCTTTATTTGATAAGAGGTTTATTATCGGTATTCAGTTGTTTTGGGCAATTGCTGTGATTAGAAGTTATCGCTACGAGTGTCTGTGTTATGTGGTATATCATGTAATTGCATCTTGGGTACAAATATGATTGATACAACTTGTTTGGACTTATTCAGAGTATAGATGTGAGGTTCTGACCTTATAGATGATTTCGGAAGTGGAAATTTGGTTCCAAAGTTCATGGGCTTGGTTGAATTGTGAAATTTCAGTTATGTTATGTTATCGGGCCTATATGGGATAGGGTGATGTGGTATCACCCCCAAGTATGTGCATGGTAAGACTACACAGCAATTTGATGGCGTTCGGAACAACTCTAGGCATGTTCGAGGACGAACGTATGTTTAAGTGGGGGAGGATGTAATGACCCGGCCGGTCGTTTTGAGCATTTGCACTTCGCTCGCCAGTTCTCGGGCATGACTAGCCCCGTATGATGTATTATGACTTATGTAAATCATCGGTTTTGGTTTTCAGGATAATCGGAAAAGATTTGGAAGAATAATTCTCAACTTGAAGCTTTAAATTTGAAAGGTTTGACCAAGTTTTGACTTTTCAGTGTTCGATCTAGGATTTGGATTTTTATGATTTAGTTAGCTTCTTTAGGTGATTTTGGACTTGGGAGCGCGTCCGGAATGTATTTTAGAGGTCCGTGGAAGATTAAGGCTTGTATTAGCGAAATTGAAATTTTGGCGTTTTTCGGTTGGTAGTGGAGATTTTGATATAGGGGTCGAAATGGAATTACGAAAATTGGAGTAGGTCCGTTGTATCATTTGGGACGTGTGTACAAAATTTCAGGTCATTCAAACGAGGTTTGATAGACTTTTTGATCGAAAGCGGAATTTGGAAGTTTTGGAATTCTTAGGCTTGAATCTGAGGGCGATTTGATGTTTTGATGTTGTTTTGAGCTTTCCAAAGTTTGGAACAAGTTTTAATAGTGTTATATGACTTGTTCGTACTTTTGGTTGAGGTCCCGGGGGCCTCGGGATGATTTCAGGAGCTTGTCGGAAAGATTGGAGTTGAGTTTGAGCATGTTTTAGCTGCTGAAGCTCCTGTCATAACCGCACCTATGGATTGGGGACTGCAGGTGCGGGCTTGTAGAAGCGGAAAAAGCATCGCAGATGTGGCCAAAGTGGGAAAGGACGGGAGTCACAGATGTAGAGATTTGGCGCACCTGCTGTAGCGTAGGTGCGGGTGATTGAGTGCAGGTGCGAGTTTGGGGCAGATAAGTGATTTCCATAGGTGCGCACCTAGGACCGCAGGTGTGGGTCTGCAGGTGCGAGAGTTTTGACCGCAGATTCGGTATTACTAGGGCAGTACATATAAATAATGGCCTTCACGAAATTTGAGTTGTTTCCACCATTTTTATACGGGATTGGAGATTTTTGGGATATTTTGAAGAGGAAATTCAAGGGAACTTCGTGGAGGTAAGATTCTTGGAACTAAAACTCGTTTCTATGGTGTTATTTCACTGATTAGGCTTGAAATTTATGGAAATTAAGGGTTAAAATTGGAGAGCTAGGGCTTGGAATTGGAGATCTTGATTTAGGGATTTGAGGGGTCATTTATGGTCGGATTTTGATGTATTTGGTATGTATGAACTTGTGAGAGTGTAAGGATTCTAGTTTTGTAATTTTTATCGGAATCCGAGACATGGTCCCGGGAGTCAGGTTTGACCAATTTCGGAATTTTTGATGTAAATTGGTTATTTTTGAGTGGGCTTTGTTACCTTAGCATATTTTGATGGTATGAATCTGTTTTTGGCTAGATTTGGAGCATTCGGAGATCGATTCGAGAGGCAAAGGCATCGGGGGCTAGAGTTTGAACCGGATTGAGGTAAGTAATGATTGTAAATGTTGTCATGAGGGTATGAAACCCCGAATTTCACATCGTTGTACTACTTTGAGGTGACATATACACTAGATGACGAGCGTGAGGTCGTGCACCATTGGGGATTGTGACTTGGTCCGTCCCATAAGACTGTTAAGTCACGTATTTGATTGAAAACTATTTGATATCATTGTGTTTTGGAAAATTATTGCTATGTTTTGGGCTGAATGCCATATTTGGGCCTCGTGCCAATTGTTTTGGACCCTTAGGGGCTTTTTACTACTATTCATTACTGTTTTGACTTAATATATGTACTCAGTCATGCTGTATTCTACTGTTTTCATAACTCAACCGTATTTACTCTGTTTTTGATATTTTTAAATGATATTTTGGGCTGATCATCATGTTTTACTGTTGTCCGAGTGGCTTGAGAGATTTCTCACTGAGTGAGGCCGAGGGCCTGTGTTGTGAGGATATTATGGGATTAGACATGCAGAGCAAATATCCACACTCATTCGGCACTCCAGGTATGATTCTTTACCCTTTCGAGGAAGAATGTTTGTTTAAGAGGTGGAGAATGTAATGATCCGACTGGTCGTTTTGCTTTCTAGATTCTCATTCCCCTAAATAAGACTCCTCGTATGTGTTTTTACTATTTTATGACTTGCGGGGATGGTTAGTTCGGGTTTGGAATGGGTCGGGTTGAAATCGGAACACTTAGTTACTTAATATTGGCTTAAAATGGTTAAGTTTGACTTGATTCAACATTTTGAGTAAACGACATTAGAACCGGAATTTGACGATACTAGTAGGTTCATATGATGATTTTGGACTTGGGCGTATGTTCGAATCGGGTTTGGGATGACCCGGGAGCGTTTCAGTGGTTAATATTGAAAGTTGGTGCACTGAAGATTTTTCAAGTTCTTTAAGTTTGGTTTGGAGTAGGTTTTTGTGTAATTGAGGTCCATTTGGGATTCTGAGCCTGGGAATAGCTCCATATGATGATTTATGACTTGCACACAAAATTTGGCATTATTCCGAGTTGATTTGATAGGAATCGGACGCACAGAAGTGTTTCTAGAAGTTTTTGAGTTTCATAATTCGATTCATGTGTTTTGGCATCCGATTCGTATTTCTAAATGTTATTTTGGTGTTTCGATCGCGCGAGCGGGTCCGTATCATATATTTGGATGTGTGAGTGTTATTGGATTGGGTCCCAGGGGCCCCAGATGTGAAACGGATTGGAATCGAAGGGAGGTAGCCTGGGCTAGGACTACACCTGCAATGGATTTTTCGCAGGTGCAACGTCGGAGGTGCGCCCCAGGACCCGCAAAAGCGAAAATCGCTGAGGCAGTGAGGGTAATCTCGGGACTTAGGCTATTTTGGTTCATTTCTTTCATCTCTTGGGCGATTTTTGAGATTTTTGAAGAGGGGTTTTCACCTAGCTATTGAAGGTAAGTAATTCCTACCCAATGTGAGTTTAATATATAGATTATGGGTAGATTTTAACATGTAAAATTGTGGAATTTATGGGCTTAGTTAAAAAACCTAGGTTTTGATAAAAATGAGATTTAGCCACGAAAATTATTATGAAATTTGGTAGAAATTGTATATTTGAGTTCGTGAGGTTGTGGGTAACATTTATTTTCAAAAATTTTCGGAACTCGGGCATGTGGTCCGGGGGTGAATTTTAAGAATCTTCCAATTTGGGTTGGATAATCACTCTAATAGCTAAATTATTAACTTTTGAGTGAATATTGATTAGTTTATATAATATTTGGCTAGTTTCGGATTGTTCGACACCTAGTTGAGGCTTTAGGACGAATTTGTGGGGGGGGGGGAGTGCGCTTTGAGACGAGGTAAGTCTCTTGCCTAACCTTGTAAGAGGGAACTCATCCCCTTAGGTGTATCTTGTTGTGTATTACTTGTGTGGGGAGCTACACGTATGGACTAGGTAACGAGAGTCCATGCGTAGCTAAATTCCATAACATGTCCGGGTAGTCTAAGACCCACATCATGCTTTAATTATACTATTGTGTTTATTATATATATTAATTATCTTGAATATAGCTGAGACTAAGGATTTTTTAAAGTTGCAAATCTTGAATTTAGATTTCTTTTTTTGGAAGAATTGAGGAATACATAAAAACTCTGAGAAATTCATGTCCTCTTGTGTCGCAAGTACTTCCGCGAGCGAGGTAAACTTCTCTACTCTCATGGGAGCGGGCCGATCGCCTCGACAGTAGAATAGATGCATCTATGGTTCGTGTCATTTGACCCTCGGTAGTGCACACAGTATTTTGGATAGGCCGTACGACCTCGGCATAAATCGTGCATAATAATACTCGGAGCCCGATTACACTTGATATTATTTTATGGCTTGAGAAGTTATAATTTGTTTAATGGCCGAAATTGATTTGGAGATTGTGGAATTTACTATCAGTTAAAGAATTATTTATTCACTACTTGCAATTGTCTTATCATTATTATTCACTTATTTCTTGCCTATTTAGAATTTCTGTATTTTATTTTTTGGCCCGTAGTAAGTGTCGATGTCGACCCCTCGTCACTACTTCTTCGAGGTTAGACTGGATACTTACTGGGTACATGTTGTTTATGTATTTGCGCTATTCTTCTGCACTAATCGTGCAGGATCTGAGGTAGGTACATCTGGCAGTTATTCTGGTGCGCACCCCCGTTATCCTGAGGCATAGTGGTGAGCTGCTCGCTGAGTCCGTTCTGCAGCACCACAATCTCTCTCTCTTTTGTATTTACTTTCTGTCTACTCTATTGTCACAAATTAAATTATCCCTTTGTGAATTGTCGTGACGACACCTAGTTTCTATGACTAGGTAAGTCTAACATTTGCGGAAATGAAATGAAACAACATAAAAGTTAACAACTAATAGTAACAGATAATTTAAATAAACATTTGAGATGCCGCTCGGCCTATATAATAATCAATTCTCGAAATATACACAACTCTCCCAAGACCCAGAACACCGTAAGTCACAAGCTTCTAAGAATTTCTAACTGTTCTATACATCGGTGCTAGAAGAAATAAAAAGAGGAACAACACAAGAAAAGATAGAAGGGAACTCCGAGGTCTGTGGACGCAACAGATGTACCTTGAAGTCTCCTGAACAGCACCAACCGTGCAACTAAACTCGAGGCTGGTAGGAGGTACCTATATCTGCACACGAAAAACATGTGTAGAAGAGGCATGAGTACACAACAACGGTACCTAGTAAGTGCCAAGCCTAACCTCGGTCGAGTAGTGACAAGGTCAGGTCAGGGCCTACTGGTTATATATATATATATATATATATATATATATACATATATAAGAAGATAGAACAAAAATATCGCAGTAAAATACAACAACAACAACCTAGTAATAATCCCAGTAGTGGGGTCTGGGGAGGGTAGAGTGTACGCAGACCTTACCCTACCCATGAGGGTAGAGAGACTATTTCCGGGAGACCCTCGGCTAAAAAACGAAAGATCTGTAACAACAGCAGAAAACATACAAATAAGATCAGCATTGTAAGTGACAACAAATAAGTGAGAAGGAAAATAACTATGGCAATAATAAAAATTGGAAAAAAATATAAAATAAAAGTAAAAAAAATTATTAATAATAATAATAATAATAAACAAAAAATAGAAAGTGTGATGGATCAATAACCGCTAGCAGTCCTATATAAAACACTATCAGACTAGCCAGAACAACGAAGAAAAATACTCAACCACCCCCTAACCTACAACCCTAATGCTCGACCTCCACATCTCCCTATCCAGGGCCATGTCCTCGGAAATCTGAAGTTGCGCCATGTCTTGCCTTATCACCTCGCCCCAATATTTCTTAGGCCGCCCTCTACCTCTCCTTGTATCTGTCAAAGCCAACCATTCATACCTCCTAACCGGGGCATCTGGGCTCCTCCTCCGCACATGCCCGGACCATCTAAGTCTCGCTTCCCGCATCTTGTCCTCCATGGGAGCTACGCCCACCTTCTCCCAAATGTCTTCATTTCTAATCTTATCCAGCCTAGTATGCCTGCACATCTATCTCAACATCCACATTTCGGCTACTTTCATCTTCCGGATATGAGAATTCTTGACTGGCCAACACTCCGCCCCATACAGTATGGCCGGTATAATCACCGCTCTATAATACAACTGTCACACCTCCTTTTTTACCCTAGATGGGGTATAAGGGAGTTTTTTCCAGTTTAAGTGACAATCGAAACAAGATTATTTACATTAAATTCAGAGTCGCCACTTAGGAGATTTATGGTATCCCAAGTCACCGGTTTAAAATCCTGAATCGAGGAACGGTTGACTCTGTAATATAGTCCGCGAACCAAAAATTCGGGTAAAGAATTCTGTTAACCCGGGAGAAGGTGTTAGGCATTTCCGGGATCCGTGGTTCTAGCACGGTCGCTCAACTGTCATAAATGGCCTAATTATCTGATTTAAAATATTTTGAACCTATGTGTAATTTTAACTTTTGACCGCTTTCAACTAAGAAAATTATCTTAAAACGGGTCACGCGTACGTGTACCCATTTGTTTGGCGCGTCAAAAATCATGTCACGCGAACGTGTCCACAATTAGTAATGCTTTGTTATTATTAAGAAAACTTAGTCGAAGTTGCGCGAACACATATTCCGATTTTTTTTATATATAAAATAAAATGAAAAAATCGTATTTATGTCACGCGAATGTGTACATAATCAGAATAATTTATTTAAATACGCTTAAAAGTATACTAGCGGTTTGTGAGTTATTTGTTTCCTATGTTTGATTTATGGTTAGGATAGATGTGGAATTATTAAGCCCCCAAAGAAAAAACTTCTTAGTAAACTTAATAATTCCAAATACCTTATCCAACGTTATTTTTTGTTCTTTTCCTTTTTTTTTAAAAAAAAAAATATTCCTACTAAATTAACACTTGAAATTTTTTAACTTTTATGGCTTAAGTGATAAAGAATTGTAAATGCATTTCTTTAAAAGAAACTTACTACAATATTATAAAGAAAATTTATTAGTTTATGGTCTATGCACAAGAATGATATTTTTTTTAACCGATTTATGACTTAGGGATACTATATAATTATTTCGTCCACGATTAACGATGCTCTATTATTATTTAAAAATTTGGCCGAAGGTGCGCGAACGCGTACTCCGATTTATTTTGAAAAACCATAATTATATCACGCGAACATGTACATAATCACAATAATACATTGAACGTGCCTAAGGCAATCTACGATCATTTGTTATTTTATATCTAAGTCATAAGAAATTAATACGAAGGCCATAAATTATTTGTGCTTAATTAAACACCCTACGAATTGCAACAAGATTCTTTTAGCATTAACCTCACTAATAGCCAAATTCAAATACCCACTAGCTTAGGTCTACTTTTTAAAGCCCACTAGCTTAGTGCTTTCTTAATTTAAACAACTATTGCAATCCCAACCCTACCACTATTAGAAGCTTCTTAAGTAGGTAAACACTTAAACACTTGAATTATACTTATATTAATCAGTTCTTATCATAATTAAAGAAGTTAAACCAAACTATTGAACTAATCCTAATTATTTTGACTAAGTGATTAACGAGATACAATTTCATAGTCTTAAAACAAGCTGATATCCTAATTATACGAAACAAAAATCCACAAAACCAAATCTTAAAGAAACAACAATGAGCAGAAATAATTTATACCAAAGAACTGATCGAATTTCAATTGAAATTGACCAGAAAAAGAAAAAGAGACGAGGAAGACGAATATCAGAATAACACTAATGAAAATAAACAAAAACTAGGAAAGAACTCACTGGACAGGCTCGAACTTGGATTTGGCACTCTGAATCAGCCTAAAATAATACCAAACGTTTGTTACTGATGCAGAACAAGCGAGCGTTATTATTTTGTGATGAAACAAGCTTGAATAAGCCCAGAAATCCAACCAAATGATCTTTCATGCACTGGTCGGAATTTTAGGGTTCTAAGGCTCAATCTCAGATTCGATATTCGAGGAGTTCTGGATACATTTGAAGGAAACTAATGATATATTGGGCATGAGGGGGTTGTGGAGGTTATGAGGTGTCAGTTTGGGGTCGATTGGGTAAACTAGGGTTTGGGTCCGATTTTTGATCTGAAATTCGAGGGATTCCAGGGATATTTGAGGGATAGGATAAAACAGCTAGATATGCTAAGGCCGATACAATCCAAACTGCCAAATCCTCCTCCAAAGAATCTTGACTATACTGTCAGCTGTGAGTATTGTTCTGGTACTCCAGGTCATGATATAGAAAAGTGCTGGCACTTTAAAAGTGCGATACAGGAGCTTATTGATACCAATACAATTGAAGTTCAAGCTCCTGAGGCGCCCAATATTAACAAGAATCCAATGCCAGCTCACTAGGAGGCAAATATGATCGAAATAGTGCATGCGGAGGGAGAGCCCAAGAAGCCATCACAGATCGTCATGATGATTCGGTCTAGTGGAGTCAAGACAGATGAACAATCAGCAGGTGAGAAGTTGGTGATCAATACAAGCAAAAAGAGTGTTGAGCCATCTGTGGCAGTTGAAAAGGGGTCTTTAAGCAAAGTCACGACGAAACAGGAAGGGGCGAAGGTGATTGTTCTGGGAGCGGCCAGCAAACCCATCAAAATCGTGGAAGGAGCCCGCGCAGATCGGTTTATTATCAATCCAGTAACCCAGTTACCAATAATCAACAGCAAGGCTATTCCATGGAATTACGAACGGGTAACAGTGATGTACAAAGGGAAGGAAGTCAAAGAAGAAATCTGTGAAGTACAGGGTTTGACTCGCTCGGGAAGGTGTTTTACTCCCTAGGAGTTAAGAAGAGCTAAAAATAATCCAGCACTCGTAAAGAAAGCCGTAACTGAAGAAGAAGCAAAAGAATTACTGAGGAAGATGAATCTACAGGACAACTCTATCGTGGAACAATTAAGAAAGACGCCTGTTCAAATTTCCCTATGTCATTATTGATCCATTCGGATGAGCACCGTCAAGCTTTAATGAAGATCTTGAATAAGGCACACGTTCCCGATAAGAACTCCGTGAATCACTTAGAAAAAATAGCCAACAATATCTTCGAATTAAATAGAGTCACATTTTCCGATGATGAATTGCCTGTAGAAGGTACTAAGCACAACAAAGCTCTTTACCTCACATTAAAATGTGAGAACTCTGTGGTGACCCGGGTATTGGTTGACAACGAGTCAAGCGCAAACATCTGTCCTCTCTCCACTCTAAGCAAGTTGAAAATAGAAGATGAGAGGATCCATAAGAACATTATTTGCGTGCGGGGATTTGACGGCGGAGGTAAAGATTCAGTTGGGGACATAGTGCTAGAGCTGACGATAGGGCCAGTTGAGTTCACAATGGAGTTTCAGGTGCTGGATATAGCTATTTCCTATAATTTGCTGTTGGGTCAACCATGGATCCATGCCGCTAAAGCAGTCCCATCAACACTACACCAGACAGTCAAATTTGAATGGGATAGACAAGAAATAGTGGTGCATGGGGAAGACAGTTTATGTGCTCACAACAATGCCATTGTATCGGTCATTGAAGTGGAAGATGACCAGGGACCATGGGTCTACCAGGTTTCTAACATGATATTAGTAGAGAAAGTTCCGGAGGGGAAATACATTCCAAATCCAAATATAACCGCCGCATCAGTCATGGTAGCCTATGAGATGTTGAAGAATGGTTTTGTACTCGGTAAAGGTTTGGGCTCATCTTTGCAAGGCATCATACAGCCGGTGTCCCTTCCTGAAAACTTGGGAATGTTTGGTCTGGGATTCAAGCCCACTATCGCAGACATAAAAAAGGCCAAAAATCTAAAACAGAAGACATGGGTCCTTCCAAAGCCAGTCCCACGTCTTTCCAAATCATTTGTCAAGTCCGGTACCAGAAGTCGCCCAGTAACAACAATTCCCAGTTCTATGATTAATCCTGACAAGGAGTTAATTGAAAGATTTGAAAAGTTGTTTGATGGTGTGAACATGGTGGAAAGTGGTGAAGGTCCTAGCAACGCAGAAATTCAATTCGTTGGGCCAGAAACAAAGCTTAATAATTGGAAAGCCACTCCTCTCCCCATTCGAAAGGAGTCTTGGTAGTTTATTTTGATTTTCCTTCAGTTTGTCTGGATTATTCATTTTTCAAATAAATATGTACACCTCGAGCCAAACCACGATTTTTATCTTTAGTTAATGTCGACACCGCGTTAATATGTACACCTGAAAAATATTAAGCTTAACTTCAAGCGTCAAGCATACATAGGCAATCTTCATAAGATTCGACCACAACCAAAAGAAAAGAATAAAATGAAAAAAGGGGAGGGAAATAAAAGATAGGCGTGAGTGACAATAAAAGGGAAAGGTCAGGAAAAGCTGGGATGACACAAGCAACCGAGCAAATACATGGTAGAAATGACTAATTGCCTAGGTGCATTGCATCCCTATGTGTGGTTGCTTATTTGTTAAAACTCTGATCACTAACAAGTTTGGTTGTCATTATTCCAGAATTCAAGCAGTTAGTACACCTAAGCATATTGACAACCCATCCGGCCTAATTCAAGCCACTTAGAAATCATTTGGCCAGTAGCGTTTATAACTTGACTTGGGCTCTCTTTGAGCCCAGATTTGAGATGAAAATAGGACTCACATCAATATTATAAATTATTTTGATATTATGCATTTTATTAGGCATTCTTTCGTATTTGGCTTAAATCATTTGTTGCGCTCAAATGGACGAAAGTCTGGCATGTTCATTTGTATCCCATTACCCGTGTTAATTTGGAGTTGGCTATAATTACTCAAGCTCACATGACTTAGGCCAATAATTTTAAGTCGTGACTTAGCTCTTACTTGACGCAAAGCTTAATTTACCATCCGCGTCCTATCTTTACAATTGACGGTGTTAATGTAAATAATTTTGTGTTGAAGGGGTGTCATATCTTCATTTTCGGTGAGTTAGTTCTAAAAAGTAGAATTGTTCCTTCATGCTAAGAGAAGTTTATTTCTTTCGGAATAATAACAATACGTCGAGATTTTTTTTATCGTATAATCTTTACTTGTGCTAATTTGTGATGCTTGGGTATTTGAATTTGGCTATTAGTGAGGTTAATGCTAAAAGAATCTTGCTGCAATTCGTAGGGTGTTTAATTAAGCACAAATAATTTATGGCCTTCGTATTAATTTCTTATGACTTAGATATAAAATAACAAATGAACGTAGATTGCTTTAGGCACGTTAAATAAATTATTGTGATTATGTATATGTTCGCGTGACATAAATACGATTTTTTCATTTTATTTTATATATATATATAATAAACAAAATCGGAATATGAGTTCGCGCAACTAGAGCAGGCGTCTTTCTTAATTGTTCCACGATAGAGTTGTCCTGTAGCTTCATCTTCCTTAAGAATTCTTCTGCTTCTTCTTCAGTTACAACTTTCTTTACGAGTGCTGGATTATTTTTAGCTCTTCTTAACTCCTCGGGAGTAAAACACCTTCCCGAGCGAGTCAAACCCTGTACTTCACAGATTTCTTCTTTGACTTCCTTCCCTTTGTACATCACTGTTACCCGTTCGTAATTCCATGAAATAACCTTGATGTTGATTATTGGTAACTGGGTTACTGGCTTGATAATAAACCGATATGCGTGGGCTCCTTCTACGATTATGATGGGTTTGCTGGCCGCTCCCGGAACAATCACCTTCGCCCCTTCCTGTTTCGTCGCGACTTTGCTTAAAGACCCCTTTTCAACTGCCACAGATGGCTCAACACTCTTTTTGCTTGGCTTGATCATCAACTTCTCACCTGCTGATTGTTCATCTGTCTTGACTCCACTAGACCAGTTGGAAAGATCAGAAAATCATTGCCAATCTAATGGAAAAAATGCAAGATTACGACTCCATCTTGACAAAGACTGAAAAGGCGTTAGACAAAGCTAAGGAAAAAATCATACAGTTAAATGAGGAGGCCAAATCTAGTAAGGAACGCCAAGTAATGAGATGTGAAGGGTTTTTCTTCGAAGTGAATTAACTCCTTACTAATCTCTTCGAAGGCCTTATCCTCATCATATTCTGATCCATAATCACAATCTACTTCTTGAACTATTATTTCGGAATCAGATTGATTTTTAAGACTGGGCTGAGGATTCCTTATGCATGCCATATCATGAGAGCCAGCGTAAAAAGAACTGTATAGAAAAGAAAAAGAAAAACAAAAGAAAAAACTATCAGGAATGATAAAGAAAGGGAAACTGCATTTCATTGAATGATGAAAGATAACAAGGTTTACACACTTCAAATAGACTGAAAGATAAAAATCTGGATTACAACCTGAAAATATTAAGCTTAGTGCTAAGGGAATTTAATGTACATAGTGGTTTTTCAAAATAAATTGGAGTACGCGTTAATTTTTCAGGTGTACACCTCAGAGTACATAGTTCAAATGACAACTCTTAACTAAACGACATTAAATTCTACTTTTTAGAACTTGGGAGTAAACAACCTATCTTTTCTTTTTGTGAAATTTTCATTTTTGTAAACAACATTTTTTTAAATTAACCAAAAAATGTAAAATCAAATCCTAAGTGCAGATGCTGTATTTTTTGTATTTTTAATGCATTAATAAAATTAAACATGCACACGAACATATGCAAACAATCAAGAAAATCGCACAGTAATGCCTAAAATAATAAATAATTAGATAAAAATCTAATTTTGGGAATTCTTTTTGGAGTAATTCGTATGAGGCAAAAATCACGTGCTCACACTTACCTTTAAGTTTTAGTGGAACTTGCTTGTCACACATGACTCCAAACGCTAACCTCCATTTTATCCATCCCACCCCGATACGGTGCGTGACATCTCCGTCGATCTCTTAGGGATGACTTCCGAGTCAAGCCTCACCTCCCCGTCTGCTTCCCCCGACACATCGCTAAATTTGCACTCCAAATATTCCGTCTTGGTCCTACTCAACTTGAAATCTTTAGACTCCAGGACCTGCCTCCATACCTCTAGTCTTTCATTAACACCGCCTATCGTCTCATCAATCAGAACTATATCATTAGCGAGCAACATACACCATGGCACCTCCCCTTGAATATGGTGTATCAATGCGTCCATTACAAGGGCAAAAATATCGCAGTAAAATAAAAACTGAAATTTAACCGGAAAGAAATCACAGAAAGGATAACAGTACAGTACATAGAATAGCTACAAGGGATCTCCCGAGATACTGTCTCGTAGTTCCAAATGTAAATGTGTAGGGGAATCTTCCGGAATACCGTTCTGTAGTCTCAAAGTAAATATGCACGGGGATCTCCTGAGATACCATCCCATAGTCCCAAAGTAAATGTGCAGGGGGATCTCCCGGAATACCGTTCCGTAGTCTCAAAATAAATATGCAGCTCAAACAATGGAAATAACAGTTACAACAAAGATCCTACAGTTTAGACTAAGTACAAGTTAATAGAAAAGTAGGAAAATTCACTAGGCATGCTACACAGAGTTCAGATAAGCATTTAAGACACATAGACGTGCTATTCTAAACTAAATGGGGTGATCATACATGCTGATAGAACTCAAATAAAAAGAAATAGGTTATTACTCAGTAAAAATTGATTTTACAACAAATAGCCCGTGTACGCACTCGACACCTTATGTACACGGCGCCCACATATTAAAACGGTACCAAATCCTAAGGGGAGTTCTCCGCACAAGGTTAGGTAAGACACTACCTCGAACCAAGCTCAAACCAATCCGTAATAATGCCTTTTCTACGAATATCCGACTTCGAATGACCCAAATCTAGTCAAAATCAATTACATATCATAATTATAACTACACAAAACTAATCTAGCTAATGAAAGCAAAGCTAAAGCAAGAAATTGGAAAATCGCCCTAAAAAATCTCCCCGGAACCATGTCTCGTAATCGAGTAAAAGTGACAAAATATGAAAAACCCTTCACTCACGAGTTCACTCGTACCAAAATTATCCAAATCCGATATCAAAATCCCAATCAAAATCCAAAATCTTAGTTGAAGAATTTCTTCCATTTTCCCCCAAATTTCCCAACCAAATTCCTTAACTAGATGATGAAATCAACCATAGATTAGTGGAATATAACCATAAAAGAGTTAAGAATCGTTACCCAAAAGCTTTCTCTAAAAATCCCCCAAACAATCACCCAATCTGAGCTCTCAAAGTCCCAAAATTTAAAATGGGATAAAACCCTTGAACTTGGCCCTTTTCTGCCCAGCGATTTCGCACCTGCAGGCTCTTAATCGCATCTACGACACCGCACCTGCAGAATTCCCATCGCAGGTGTGGAGTCCACTTAAAGTCCAAAATCCTCTTCTGCGACACATGGGTCATACCTGCGCACCCGCTCCTGCGGAATCCTATCCGTATCTGCGATCCTCCAGCTTCAGGTCACTCCGCTTCTGCGCTCTACCTTCCGCAGAAGCGACTTCGCTTCTGCGGCCATAATCTCGCACCTTCAACCTCTGAAATCTTCCTTCCAAACCGCACCCGCACCCCTGGCTTGCTTTTGTAGGCTCGCACCTGCGGTTAATCTTGCGCAGGTGCGATTACAACAGGTGCAACAAACTTCAGTCATACTCCCAAAACTCAACTTGATCTACTAATCATCCGGAAAACATACCACCAAGTCCTAAAACACTATACAAACTTAGTCGAGCACTCAAATCACATCAAACAATGCTAAAACACGAATCACCACTCAATCCAAACTTAATGAACTTGAAACTTCAAATTTTCACAACCGATGCTGAAACCTATCAAATCACATCTGATTGACTCCAAATTTTGCACATAAGTCATATTCAACATTACGTACCTACTCCAACTTTCGGAATTGGATTCGAACCCCGATATCAAAAGGTCCACTACCGGTCAAAATCTCCAAAAATTTAACTTTCACCATTTCAAGCCTAAATTAGCTACAGACCTCCAAAACATAATCCGGACACGCCCCTAAATCCAAAATCACCCAACAGAGATAACAGAACTGACAAAACTCCATTCCGGAGTTGTCTTTACACAGTTCTGACTACGGTCAAAATCCTAAGGCTTAAGCCTCCGTTTAGGGACTAAGTGTCCCAAAACATTCCAAAAACCAAAACAAAACCTCTCGGCAAGTCATATAAGCAGAAAAAATTACGGGGAAGCAGCAAATAGGGGATCGGGGCTATAACTCTCCAAATGACCGACCGGGTTGTTACATCCTCCCCTTTTAAAATAATCGTTTGTCCTCAAACAAGCATAGAGACATACCTGAAGTGGTGAAAAGATGAGGATAACGGCTGCGCATATCCTGCTCGGTCTCCCAAGTCGCCTCTTTGACCAGTTGACCTTTCTACTGAACCTTCACCGAAGTAATATTCTTTAACCTCAACTTTCGAACCTGCCTGTCCAAAATAGCCACTGCCTCCTCAACATAAGATAGATACTTGTGCAACTGAACTCTTGCTAGATTGGAAGGTAAGGGAAGCTCATAAGCAACCTCCCCAACTCGCCGCATTGCCTAAAATGGACCAATGAACCTTGGGCTCAACTTGCCCTTCTTCCCGAATCTCATAACACCCTTTATAGGAGAAACCCGGAATAAGACCCGCTCTCCAACCATGAATGCAACATCACAAACCTTCCGATCCGCATAACTTTTCTGTCTGGACTGGGCTGTGCGAAGTCTATCTTGCATCACCTTAACCTTCTCCAAGGCATCCTGAACCTAGTCCGTACCCAATAATCTAGCCTCGCCCGGATCAAACCAACCCACTGGAGACCGACACCGCCTACCATACAGAGCCTCATATATTGCCATCTGAATGCTGGACTAATAACTATTATTGTAGGCAAACTCCGCAAGTGGCAAGAACTAATCCCAAGAACCTCCAAACTCCATCACATACGCACAAAGCATATCCTCTAGAATTTGAATAGTGCGCTCGGACTGTCCATCCATTTGAGGGTGAAATGATGTGCTCAATTCCACTCGAGCACATAAATCCTGCTGTACGGCCCTCCAGAACTGTGATGTAAACTGCGTACCCGGTCAGAGATGATAGAAGCCTGCCACTCTCGCAGATATACACTTGATCCAGCTGCTCGGAAGAATAAGTAGTCATCACAGGAATGAAATGAGCTAACTTGGTCAGCCTATCCACAATCACTCAAACTACATCAAACTTTCGCTGAGTCCGCGGGAGTCGAACAACGAAATCTATAGTGATCCGCTCCCATTTCCATTATGGAATCTCTAACTTCTGAAGCAATCCACCCGGCCGCTGATGCTCATATTTTACCTGCTAACAATTTAGGCATCGAACTACATATTCCACTATGTCCTTTTTTATTCTATGCTACCAATAATGCTGCCTCAAGTCCTGATACATCTTTGTGGCACCCGGATGAATGGAGTACCACAAGCTTTGAGCCTCTTGAAGAATCAACTCACGCAATCTATCTACATTGGGCACACATAGTCTGCCCTGCATCCTCAATGCACCTTTATCTCCAATTGTGACCTCTTTAGTATCATCGTGCTAAATCGTGTCCTTAAGAATGAGCAGATGTGGGTCATCATACTGACACATCCTAATACTATCATAAAGAGAAGACTAGAAGACCACACAAGCTAAAACTCGACTCGGCTCAGAAATATCCAATCTAACAAACTGGCTGGCTAAGGCCTGAACATCTAGTGCCAATGGCCTCTCTATTGCTGGAAAATATGCTAAGCTCCCCAAACTCCCCACCCTGCAACTCAAGGCATCGGCCACCACATTGGCCTTCCCGGGATGGTACAAAATTGTGATATCATAATCCTTAAGCAGCTCTAACCACCTTTGCTGACGCAAGTTAAGATCCTTCTACTTGAACAGATGCTGCAAAATCCGGTGATTAGTGTAGATCTCACAAGGGAAACCGTACTAAAAGTGCCTCCAAATTTTTAAGGCATGAACAATAGATGCTAACTCAAGGTCGTTGATAGGATAGTTCTTTTCATGCACCTTCAACTGTCTGGACGCATAGGCAATTACCCTATGGTCCTGCATCAACACTGCGTTGAGACCAATCTGTGACGTATCATAATAAGCAGTATAAGACCCCGAACCTGTAGGTAATACCAATACTGGGGCTGTAGTCAAAACTATTTTGAGATTTTGAAAGCTCTCCTCACACTCCTCTGTCAACCTGAACGGAGTACCCTTCTGGGCCAGCCTGGTCATAGGTGTTGCATTAGATGAGAATCCCTCAACAAATCGATGGTAATACCCTGCCAAACCAAGAAAACTCTAGATCTCTGTAGCTGAGGATGGTCTGGGCCAACTCTACATTGCGTCCACCTTCTTCAGATCCACCTTGATCCCTTCACTCGACACTACGTGACCCAAAAATGCCACTGAATCTAACCAAAACTCACATTTGAGAACTTTACATATAACTTCTTTTCTCTTAAGGTCTGAAGCACAGTCCTCAAGAGCTGCTCATGATCCTCCCAACTCCGGGAGTACACCAGAATGTCATTAATAAACACAATGATGAATGAATCAAGATAAGGCTGAAATACAATGTGCATCAAATGCATAAATGCTGCTGGGGTGTTGGTCAGCCCAAATGACATCATAAAAAACTCGTAATGACCATAACGAGTCCTGAAAGTAGCCTTCGGGATATCTGGCTCCCGAATCTTCAATTGATGATAGCCTTCGCGCAAGTCAATCTTAGAAAACACTCTGGCACCCTGCAACTGATCAAATATATCATTAATACGAGGCAAAGGATATCAGTTCTTCATTGTAACTTTGTTCAACTGGCAATAATCGATGCACATGCGCGTAGAACCATCCTTTTTCTTCACAAACAAGACAGGAGAACCCCACGGTGACACACTGGCTGAATGAAGCCCTTATGAAGCAATTCCTATAATTGTTCCTTCAACTTTTTCAACTCAGGAGGAGCCATACAATATGGGGGAATAGAGATGGGCTGAGTGCCCGACAATAAATCAATAATAAAGTCGGTGTCTCTGTCGGGCGGCATGGCTGAAAGATTAACTGGAAATACATCAAGGAAATCCCTCACTACTGGGATTGACTCAACTGTAGGGGTATCAATACTGGCATCTCTCACATAGGCTAGATATGCGTCACACCCTTTCTCAACCATTCGTTGAGCTTTAAGGAATGAAATAACTTTGCTGGGGTGTAATCTAAGGTACCCTTCCACTCTAATAGTGGTAAGACTGGTATCACCAGCATCACGGTCTTGGCGTGACAATCAAGAATAGCATAATGGGGCGACAACCAGTCCATGCCCAAGATAATATCAAAATCTACCATACTGAGCAATAATAAATTGGCCCTGGTCTCAAAACTACTAATAACAATCAAACACGACCGATACACACAGTCAAAATAATAGAATCTCCCATGGGTGTAGACACATGATCAGGAGAACTCATAGAATCACGGGCTATGCTCAAATACGGGGCAAAATAAGATGACATATAGGAATAAGTGGAACCTGGATCAAATAGAACTGATGCATCTCTATGATAGACCGTAACAATACCTATAATGATAGAGTCGGAAGTAACTACCTTTGTATGAGTAGAAAGGGCATAGTATCTGGCCTGGCCTCCCCCTTTAGGGAGACCTCTACCTCCTCAACCACCACCTCGAGCTGGCTGATCAGATGGAGTAGCAGCTGGTGCTGGAATCATAGCTGAGGACCCGCTGGAGCATGTGGTACCTGGGAAGTCTTTGGAGGTGCACCCCTCCTAAGTTTGGGGCAGTCCCTCACCATATGGCGAGTGTCGCCACACTCAAAACAAGCTCTAAGAGGGCGTGGCTACTGTGGCTGACTTGGACCAGGTCTGCTGGTCTGACTGCTAAAAGCACCCCGTGCAGGAGGCATACTAGATACTGGAGGTGCATAATAAGGCTCCTAGGGCCTAGGAGGAACTGGAATACCACTGGCGGCTTGAAGAGCTAAATAAACAGGGCGACTCACATAGCCCTTACCATGTCAAACTGCAGCTGGGACACGAGCACCAGAATAATTGCCAGACTCTCGAGACCTCTTGGCCTCTCTCTCCTCTCTCTCCCGAGAAAGCATGCCCTCCACTCTCCTAGCAATACTCACAACTTGCTGATAGGAGATATCCATCTCTAACTCCCGGGCCATGCTAGTCCTGATGCTTGGATGGAGTCCCTTAATAAACCAGCATACCCTCTCTCGAACTGTAGAAACCAAGGCCGGTGCATGTCTAGCCAAATCACTGAAACAAACTGCATACTTTGAGACAATCATAGAACCCCGGTGCAATTCCTCAAACTCCGCGCACCATGTGTCCTTGAGGCTCTAGAGACATACTCTCTCAAAAACATGTCTGAGAATTGAGCCCATCTAAGTAAAGCTGCCTCAGCCGGACTGTCCAACACATAAGCATGCCACCACTAATAGGCTACTCCTCTAAGTTGAAATGCAGTGAAAGAAACCCCACTCGACTCTACTATGCCCATAGTGCAGAGGATACGATGGCACTCCTCCAGAAATACCTGAGCATCCTCTAACGCTAGGCCACTGAATGTAGGATGGTGGTAATTTTTGTACCTCTCGAGCCTACGCTGCTCCTCCTTAGAAACTGCTGCCCTACCCTTAGGCTGGACTGGGGCTACAAGTGGCACCAATATAACGTCTAGAATCTAATCAACTTAAACCTGCTGCAATGGAGTGCGGGTGGCTAGAGTCTGTGCTCCTCATCTGGCCTGAGATATTGCTGGAGCAAGGAGAATTAACCCTGTCTGAGCAAGAATATCGAATGTGCTCAGGAACTGTGCAAGGGTCTCCTGAAGAACTGGTGTAGTAGTAGTAGGCGTCTCAGGTGCCTGCGCTCCGACTGGAGATACTGGTGGCTCATTTGAGTAGCTCGCTTGAGTGCTCTAGATGCACCATGTGGGCGACCTCGGCCTCTACCCTGATCCTGGCCTTTGATGGCTCTAGCATAAGGCGCGGGTGCTTGGTCATCTCCATCTGCACGTGTCCTCACCATCTGTGAGAGAATAGAAGATAGAAGTTTAGAATTTCAAAGTCAACAATTTTGCATGACAAGGAATAAAAAAAGTGAAATTTTCCTAACAGTTCCACAACCTCCCAAAGATAAGTACAAACATCTCCGTACCGATCCACGAGACCCTAATAAATTTGCTTGTGACTCATGACACTTATGAACCTAGAGCTCTGATATCAACTTGTCATGACCCAAATTCTCCCTTCATGAATTATCATGATGACACCTAGTGTCTACGACTAGGTAAGCCTATCATTTGCGGAAATGAAGTGAAACAACATAAAAGTTAACAACTAATAGTAACATATAATTTAAATAAACATTTGAGATGTCGCTCGTCATATACAATAATCAACTCTCGAAATATACATAACTCTCCTAATACCGGGAACACCGTAAGTCACAAGCTTCTAAGAATTTCTAATTGTTCTATACATCGGTGCTAGAAGAAATAAAAAGAGGAATAATACGAGAAAGGATAGAAGGGACACCGAGGTCTACGGACACGGCAGATGTACCTTGAAGTCTCCTGAACAACAGTAACCGTGCAACTAAACTCGAGGCTGGTAGGAGGTACCTAGATCTGCACACAAAAAACATGTGCAGAAGAGGCATGAGTACACCACAACGGTACCTAGTAATTGCCAAACCTAACCTCGGTCGAGTCGTGATGAGGTCAGGTTAGGGCCCTAATGTGTGTATATATATATATATAAGAAGATGGAACAAAAATATCACAATAAAATAAAGACTGAAATTTAATCGGAAAGAAATCACAGAAAGGATAACAATACAGTACATAGAATAGCAATAGGGATCTCCCGAGATACCGCCTCGTAGTCCCAAATGTAAATGTGTAGGGGCATCTCCCGAAATACCGTTCTGTAATCTCAAAGTAAATATGCAGGGGGATCTCCTGGGATACTGTCCCGTAGCCCCAAAGTAAATGTGCAGGGGGATCTCCCGGAATATCGTTTCGTAGTCCCAAATAAATATGCAGCTCAAACAATAGAAATAACAATTACAGTAGGGATCCTACAGTTTAGACTAAGTACAAGTTAGGAGAAAAGCAAGAAAAATTCACTAGGCATACTGCACAAAGTCCATATAAGCATTTAAGATATGCAGACATGCTATTCTAAGCTAAACAGGGTAATCACACATGCTGATAGAACTCAAATAAGAAGAAACAGGTTATTACTCGGTAAAAATCAAATTTTACAACAAATAGACCGTGTACTCACTCGTCACCTCCTGTACACGGTGCCCACATATTAAAATAGTACCAAATCCTAAGGGGAGTTCCCTCATACAAAGTTAGGCAAGCCACTGTTACATCTCGCATTTTCGTACGTTAAAATTTTGTTTTTAGTTAACCGACGTAGACTCGGGGATGAGATCATCTTGACGTTAACGTACTTACGCTATTATAATAAGCGATAAATAAGTGTTATGAAGGATAAAGGGGTATACGGATTAAAGAAAACAAGTTTCGTTGAAAGCGGTCAATTTGGAATAAAATACGGGTCGAGCGATAATACCCGATAATTATGAACTAGTACCATGAAAGGTATCATTTGACCACAGTAGTATAATATATAATGTATATACGAAGTATTTTAAAAATAAGTAAAATTTTAAGTAATTTGAGACAATTTTTAAATTATGCGGGTAACTGATTAATTACCGGATAACATGACATTACCCAGTTAACTAATAAGTGGATAATTTTTTTTAATGAATTAACCCCCAAAGTAACGTGTCACAAATCCACAAGGACTAAAGATGACTATTAGTCATTTACTACATGTGGCTACTTAAGTTTAAATTGGAATTTAAACAAAATAAGACTTGTTTTAAGGCTTATCTCATTGTTTATTTTGGACAAGAAGGATCAGAACTCATTTGTTCATTTGGATAAAAGGATTAGGACGTTCAGTAGTCATTGTTCTTCTATCGTCCTTTCTCAGTTCAATTACGCTAGGAGCAAGAGCAAATTTTGATTCACAAAAGCTTCCAACGAGAATTTGTTGGAATAATAGCAACGTAAAATTTTGCTGTTCTAAAAGAGTACGGTACAATCTTCTCCAAGAATATTATACGGAGTTTTCCCTTCTCCAGGTATGTTAAGGCTATTCCTTCTTTCTTTTGGCATGGTTTAGATTATGCGAAAGAAACGAGCAAATACACGGTTTCTATAAATTATTCTATTCATAGAAATAGTAGGGGTGACTATATTCTTGATTCCCCATGAGAATTATTATTTTCTTCTGTTCATGGGTCTCAAAATAATACGCAGTTGGAAAAATTTATCCGGAAGAAATATTGAGATTATTACGTATTTTTCATGCATTTCGTACATGTGCATTGACCCATGACCAGATGACGTTATATATGCGTATATTTGTAAATATATGTATATGGTATATGGGAAAAGGTTACGGCGTTATATACGCATCACCACCTGATCAGCTGGTATATGATGATGATGTTGCCCACAGTGGCTGAAATATGATTCAAACGGCGTTATATACGCATATATGGGTATGTATTCAAATGGCGTTATATACGCATATATATGTATGTATTCAAATAGCATTATATACGTGTATATATATATGTATATATATGTATATGGGATTGGTTATGGCGTTATATACGCACCATCACCTGATCAGCTGGTATACGATTATGACTTTGCCCAAAGTAGCCGATATGATGTGATGGGATGCCTTCAGAGGCTGATGATATTGTTTAAATCCATACCTATGCATGGCTTGACATTTACACGCACGTGCATGACGTTATAAACGTTTCAAAATATACAAAGTTATTCAGATTTAAAGATGTGTTTCGGTATTCCATGTTTCATCTATGTCTATTACGTACTAATTTCCATGCCTTGCATACTCAGTATATTTTTCGTACTGACGCCCTATTCCACGGGGCCTGCGTTTCATGCCCGCATGTGCAGGTAGGCAAGCTGACGGTCCTCCTTCTTAGGATCCCTGATCAGTGAGAGTTGGCATGCTCCATTTGATCTGGAGCTACTTTTGATATTGGTACGATACGTTTGTACATATATATGTATATGAGTATGACATGGCTCAGTCCTGTCTTTGTACAGTTATGTTTCCATTAGAGGTCTGTAGACAGTATGCCTAGTTGGGTTATACGTGGCCTTGTCGACTTTAATTTTTTGATGTATAGTTGTCTATAGCAGCCTTGCCGGCTCGCCCACTGTATTCTGTCTGTATACGTACATATGCCTTGATGACAGGCTTCTTTTACATATGTTAATTTTGTAATGCAGCAAATGTTATTCAGGTTCATATTTTAGACGTATGCTTAGGGGTGTTTGATTGGTAAGACTCAGGCGCTCGTCGTGGCCCATCGGTTTGGGTCGTGACAAAAGTGGTATCAGAGCAGTTCTATCATAGGGTTGTCTACAGACCGTGTCTAGTAGAGTCTTGTTTATGGGTGTGTCGTGCACCACACTTATAAACAGGAGGCTACAGGACATATAGGATGTTATCCTCTCTTTTATCTCGAGATCGTGCAATACAAGAATTCTTGTTCCTAATGATATGTTATATTTTCAGCAATGACTCCAATGAGTACGGCCGCCCAGAAGGGAAAGCCCGTGGCTGGTGAGACTACTAGTCGAGCACCACGAGTTACCAGGGTTCAGGGAGAATCTCATGGTGAGGTTCCATCTCAGACTTCACATACCCTGCCTTTTCCAGAAGAGTTCCGTAGGGCACCAGCTCCAGCACCTGCCCCTATACATTCAACAGCTCAACAGGATACGCCAAGATGAGAGATGCTGTTCAGTTATTGACCCGATTAGTAGCCACACAGGCTCGATGTCAGGAAGCAGGTATTTGTCACACAGATAGGTCCGTGAGCGCGAGGGTTCGTGACTTTATTAATTTAGACCCTCCAATATTCACTGGAGCAGACCCGAATGAGGACCTTTAAGTATTTATTGATAGAGTACAGAGGACGTTACGAGTAATGAAGGCCACTGAGACTGAGTCAGTTGAGCTAGCTTCCTATAGGCTCCGAGATGTTGCAGTTAATTGGTATGAGTCTTGGGAATTGTCCAAAGGTGAGAATGCCCATCCCGCGGCATGACAAGAGTTTACAGAAGCTTTTTTTGTCATTATCTGCCACCAGAGCTTAGGTGAGCCAGAGTTGATAGGTTCTTGACCCTTCGTCAGGGAAACATGAGTGTTCGGGACTATTGTATTCAGTTTGATTCGTTGGCTAGGTATGCACCCACTATTGTATCTAAGATGGAGGATCGGGTTCACTGGTTCGTGATGGGGTTAGAACCTTACTTGCTTAACGATTGTATGTTGGTTTCACTTCATCCAGACATGGATATTTCTCATATTCAGGCGTACGCTCAAGGTGTAGAGGAGCGTAAACAAAAACAGAGGGCCGATCGTGAGCATGATAGGGCCCAAAATAAGAGGACGAGGTCTTCGGGTCCTCCTGGTGAGTTTCGAGATGGTCAGAGACAACAGTATTTGAGATATCCATCCCAGCCCTCGGCTAGCGCGCCCCCTCAGTTTGGAGGAAAGAGATTTGATCGTTCTACATATTCAGGGCCTGGCTAGAATTTTAGGGCCTCAAGTTTTCAGTATAGGGGTGAGTCAAATCAGATGAGGCCACCCTTACCACGATGTACTCAATGTGGTAAGCAGCATACCGGGCAGTGCCGTATGGGGTCAGGTGCGTGTTATACTTGTGGTTATCCGGGACACGTTATGAGGGATTGTCCGATGAGAGGTTATGCAAGCATAGCTCAGCCAGGGGGATCTGTGGCTGGATCGTCATCATCAGTACGCCCCCCTTAGGCAAAGTCCCTAAGAACCAATGAGTCGTGGTAGAGGCAGAGGCGGAGCATCTAGCTTGAGCAGCCCTCAGAACCGCATTTATGCGTTAGCAGGATGACAGGACCAAGAGTCATCGCCTGATGTTGTTACAGGTATATTATCAGTCTCCTCCTATGATGTATATGCACTAATTGATCCAGGTTCCACCTTATCATACGTTACTCCATTGATTGCTAGTAAGTTTGAAATAAAACCTAAATCGGTTAAACCTTTTGAGGTGTCTACACCTGTTGGGGACTCGGTGATAGCTAAGCAGGTATATAGGGATTGTATAATAATAGTTCATGGTCGACCTACTGTAGCAGACTTAATCGAGTTAGATATGGTAGAATTTGATGTTATAATGGGTATGGATTGGTTGGCTTCTTGTCATGCCAATGTTGATTGTAGATCGAAGATAGTCCGATTTCAATTTCCATGGGAGCCTATTTTGGAGTGGAAAGGTAACACGGCATCGCCGAGAGGTAGATTTATTTTCTATCTCAAGGCAAGGAAGATGATCAGAAAGGGCTGTATTTATCACTTAGTTCGGGTTCAGGATATGGAAGTAGAGTCACCAACTATTCAGTCCATCCCTATGGTAAATGAGTTTCCAGATACCTTCCCTGATGAACTTCCGGGTCTCCCGCCAGAGCGAGAAATTGAGTTTTCTATTGACCTACTACCAGATACTCACCCAATATCTATTCCTCCCTATAGAATGGCCCACGCAGAGTTGAAAGAATTGAAAGAACAACTAAAGGACTTGCTTGAAAAAGGTTTTATCAGACCTAGTACGTCCCCGTGGGGAGCACCTGTGTTGTTTGTAAGGAAGAAAGATGGTTCCTTAAGAATGTGTATTGATTATAGGCAACTGAATAAGGTGACGATCAAGAATAAGTACCCGCTCCCGAGGATTGATGACTTATTTGATCAGTTGCAAGGTGCCAAGTGATTTTCAAAGATAGACTTGAGGTCCGAGTACCACCAAGTAAGGGTTAAGGATGAAGATATTCCGAAGACAGTGTTCAGGACTAGATATGGGCATTTTGAGTTTCAGGTTATGTCGTTCGGTCTAACCAATGCCCCAGCAGTATTCATGGATTTGATGAATCGTGTGTTCAAGCCTTTCTTAGATCTGTTTGTAATTGTATTTATTGACGATATATTGGTATATTCTCGTTCAGAGGATGAGCATGCTGGTCATCTGCGTACGGTGCTCAGAGTTCTACAAGAAAGGAAGTTGTATGCAAAATTTTCTAAGTGTGAATTCTGGTTGAACTCTGTAACTTTCCTTGGGCATATCATTTCGGGTGAAGGCATCCTGGTGGATACACAAAAGATTGAGGCAGTAAAGACTTGGCCTAGGCCCACAACACCAACGGAGGTTCGTAGTTTTCTTGGGTTGGCAGGTTATTACAGGAGATTTGTGGAAGGATTTTCTTCCCTTTCAGCACCTTTAACAAAGTTGACTCAGAAGGGAGCAAAATTTCAATGGACTGATGCTTGTGAACGGAGTTTCCAGGCATTAAAGGATAGGTTAACTTCAGCACCGGTTCTCACGCTCCTAGAAGGGACCGATGGTTATGTTATTTATTGTGATGCTTCAGGCGTTGGATTGGGTTGTGTGCTGATGCAACATGGTAAGGTTATGGCTTATGCTTCTAGACAACTAAGAAAGCACGAAAAGAACTACCCGACCCATGATTTGGAGTTAGCTGCGGTGATTCAAGCACTAAAGATGTGGAGGCACTACTTGTATGGCATTCATGTTGATATTTATACGGATCATAAGAGCCTACAGTACATTTTCAAGCAAATGGAATTGAATCTTCGTCAAAGAAGATGGTTGGAGCTACTTAAAGACTATGACGTTAATATTTTATACCATCCGGGGAAGGCAAACGTAGTTGCCGATGCACTCAGCCGTAGATCTATGGGCAGCCTGTCGTATTTGCAGCCAGAAAAGAGGGGAATAGCCCATGAGGTTCATAAGCTAGCTAGTCTTGGAGTTAGGTTACTGGACTCAGGTGACATTGGAATTACTCTTCAGGATACGACAACATCATCTTTAGTAACTGAAGTGAAGGAACGCCAATACGAGGACCCTGTGCTAATTTATTATAGAGATACCACTCTTCAGAAGGAGAAGACACCGTTTGAAATTACCGAAGATGGGGTCCTCAGATACCAATGACGATTATGTGTGCCTAATGTTGCAGGGTTGCATCGGTAGGTCATGGGAGAAACCCACTATTCCCGTTATTCTATCCATCCAGGAGCGGCAAAGATGTATCATGACATCAGGGAAATATATTGGTGGGACGGAATAAAAAAGGACATAGCTGAATTTGTTGCTCAGTGCCCTAACTGTCAGCAGGTTAAGATTGAGCATCAAAAACCTGGTGGATTATTGCAGGCTATGGAGATTCCGACTTGGAAATGGGAAATAATCAATATGGACTTTATCATAGGCTTACCTCGTACCCAGCGTAAGTTCGATTCGATATGGGTGATTGTTGATAGGCTCACAAAGTCAACCCATTTTCTTCCCGTTAGAACTACGTACTCCTCAGAAGATTATGCGAGGCTTTATATTAAGGAGATAGTACGACTGCATGGTGTACCGGTATCTATTATCTCAGATAGAGGAGCTCAATTTACAGCTAACTTCTGGAGATCCTTCCAAAAGGGATTGGGGACTCAAGTAAGTCTTAGTACAACATTTCATCCCCAGACAGACGGACAAGCTGAGCGTACAATTCAAACACTGGAGGATATTTTGCGAGCTTGTGTAATAGACTTCAAAGGTAGATGGGATAATCATCTGCCTCTTATTGAGTTTGCATATAATAATAGCTACCATTCCAGCATTCAGATGGCTCCATACGAAGCTCTTTACGGACGAAAGTGTAGGTCGCCTATAGGGTGGTTCGACGTTGGAGAATCCAGATTACACGGGCCAGACCTGGTTCAACAAGCCATAGAGAAAGTAAAGCTTATCCGGGATCGACTATTGACAGCTCAGAGTCATCAGAAGTCATATTCAGATGTGCGACGTCGAGATTTAGAGTTCGGGGCTGATGACTGGGTATTCTTGAAGGTATCGCCTATGAAGGGTGTGATGAGATTTGGCAAAAAGGGTAAACTTAGCCCACGGTATATTGGGCCTTATAGGATTATTCGGAGAGTGGGCCGAGTAGCTTATGAGTTAGAATTGCCCTTGGAATTGGAGTCTGTCCATCCAATTTTTCACGTATCTATGTTACGAAAGTGCATTGGCAATCCTACCCGAGTAGTGCCCACAAATGATGTACAGATTATAGAGAACTTGTCATACGAGGAAATTTCGGTTGCCATTCTAGACCGACAAATCCGCAAGTTGCGGAATAAGGAGGTAGCCTCCGTGAAAGTGCTTTGGAGGAACAACAATGTAGAAGAAATGACTTGGGAGGCCGAGGAAGACATGAAGTCTAGATATCCCTACCTATTTCCTCTTCCAGAGAAGGGTCGAATTGAGACGTCATAACCTCAAGGTGCGTGTATAAATTTTTCTGTTAATAATTGTCGTTGTCCTGTGTATCATTGAATTATTAAGCTCCTACAAGGAGAATTGGTAGTAGTGCTATGACCAAGCCGACCCTGCCAAAGTTATGCAGATTACGGGGAGTTGAACATTCGAGGACGAATGTTTCTAAGGGGGGAAGGATGTTACATCTAGCATTTTCATACGTTAAAATTTCGTTTTTAGTTAACTGACGTAGACTCGGGGATGTGATCATCTTGACGTTAACGTACTTACGTTATTATAACAAGTGATAAATAAGTGTTATGAAGGATAAAGGGGTATACAGATTAAAGAAAACAAGTTTCGTTGAAAGCGGTCAATTTGGAATAAAATACGGGTCGAGCGATAATACCCGATAATTATGAACTAGTACCATGCAAGGTATCATATGACCACGGTAGTATAATATATAATGTATATACGAAGTATTTTAAAAATAAGTAAAATTTTAAGTAATTTGAGACAATTTTTAAATTATGCGGGTAACTGATTAATTACCGGATAACAGGACATTACCCATTTAACTAATAAGTGGATAATTTTTTTTAATGAATTAACCCCCAAAGCAACATGTCACAAATCCACAAGGACTAAAGATGACTATTAGTCATTTACTACATGTGGCTACTTAAGGTAAAATTGGAATTTAAACAAAATAAGACTTGTTTTAAGGCTTATCTCATTGTTTATTTTGGACAAGAAGGATCAGAACTCATTTGTTCATTTGGATAAAAGGATTAGGACGTTCAGTAGTCATTGTTCTTCTATCGTCCTTTCTCAGTTCAATTATGCTAGGAGCAAGAGCAAATTTTGATTCACAAAAGCTTCCAACGAGAATTTGTTGGAATAATAGCAACGTAAAATTTTGCTGTTCTAAAAGAGTACGGTACAATCTTCTCCAAGAATATTATACGGAGTTTTCCCTTCTCCAGGTATGTTAAGGCTATTCCTTCTTTCTTTTGGCATGGTTTAGATTATGCGAAAGAAACGAGCAAATACACGGTTTCTATAAATTATTCTATTCATAGAAATAGTAGGGGTGACTATATTCGTGATTCCCCATGAGAATTATTATTTTCTTCTGTTCATGGGTCTCAAAATAATACGCAGTTGGAAAAATTTATCCGGAAGGAATATTGAGATTATTACGTATTTTTCATGCATTTCGTACATGTGCATTGACCCATGACCAGATGACGTTATATACGCGTATATTTGTAAATATATGTATATGGGATATGGGAAAAGGTTACGGCGTTATATACGCATCACCACCTGATCAGCTGGTATATGATGATGATGTTGCCCACAGTGGCTGAAATATGATTCAAACGGCGTTATATACGCATATATGGGTATGTATTCAAATGGCGTTATATACGCATATATATGTATGTATTCAAACGGCATTATATACGCGTATATATGTATATATATATATATATATATATATATATGTATATATATGTATATGGGATATGGGAATGGTTATGGCGTTATATACGCACCATCACCTGATCAGCTGGTATACGATTATGACTTTGCCCACAATGGCCGATATGATGTGATGAGATGCCCTCAGAGGCTGATGATATTGTGTAAATCCATACCTATGCATGGCTTGACATTTACACGCACGTGCATGACGTTATAAACGTTTCAAAATATACAAAGTTATTCAGATTTAAAGATGTGTTTCAGTATTCCATGTTTCATCTATGTCTATTACGTACTAATTTCCATGCCTTACATACTCAGTACATTTTTCGTACTGACGCCCTATTCCACGGGGCTTGCGTTTCATGCCCGAAGGAGCAGGTAGGCAAGCTGACAGTCCTCCTTCTTAGGATCCCTGATCAGCGAGAGTTGGCATGCTCTATTTTATCCGGAGCTACTTTTGATATTGTTACGATACGTTTGTACATATATATGTATATGAGTATGACATAGCTCAGTCCTGTCTTTGTACAATTATGTTTCCGTTAGAGGTCTGTAGACAGTATGTCTAGTTGGGTTATACGTGGCCTTGTCGATTTTCAGTTTTTGATGTATAGTTGTCTATAGCAGCCTTGCCGGCTCGCCCACTGTATTATGTCAGTATACGTACATATGCCTTGATGACAGGATTCTTTCACGTATGTTAATTTTGTAATGCAGCAAATGTTATTCAGGTTCATATTTTAGACGTATGCTTAGGGGTGTTTGATTGGTAAGACTCAGGCGCTCGTCGCGGCCCATCGGTTTGGGTCGTGACAGCCACTTGCCTCGTACTATGCTCAAATCAATCCGTAACAATGCCTTTTCCATGAATACCCAACTCCGAATGGACCAAATCTAGCCAAAATCAATTACATATCATAAATATAACTACAAGAAACTAATCTAGCTAATGAAATCAAAGCTAAATCAAGAAATTGGAAAATCGCCCTAAGAAGTCTACCCAGGCCCACGTCTTGGAATCGAGTAAAAGTTACAAAATATGAACACCTAGTCACTCACGAGTTCACTCGTACCAAAATTATCCAAATCCGATATTAAAATCCCAATCAAAACCAAAATCTTAGTTGAAAAACTTCTACCATTTTCCCCAAATTTCTCAACCAAATTCCTTAACTAGATGATGAAATCAACTATAGATTAGCGGAATATAAACATAAAGGAGTTAAGAATCATTACCCAAAATCTTTCTCTAAAAATCTCTCAAACAATCACCCAATTCGAGTTCTCAAAGTCCCAAAATTGAAAATGAGATAAAATCCTCGAACTTGGCCCTTTTCTGCCCAACGATTTTGCACCTGCGGGCTCTTAGTCGTATCTGCGACACCACACTTGCAGAATTTCCATCGCAAGTACAGATTCCACTTAAAGTCCAAAATCCGCTTCTGCGTCATATGGGTCACACCTGCGCACCCGCTCCTGTGGAATCCTTTCCACATCTGCAATCCTCCAGCTTTAGGCCACTGCAGTTCTGCGCTCAACCTTCCGCAGAAGCGACTCCGCTTCTGCGGCCATAATCTCGCACTTGCAACCTCTGATCTCTTCCTTCAAAACCGCACCTACGCCCCTTGGCTTGCTTCTGCAGGCTCGTACCTACGGTCAATCTTGCGCAGGTGCGATTACAACAAGTGCAACAAACTTCAACCATTTTCCCTGTCGCGCCCCTTTTTCTCGTGAAATTGGGTTTCAACATTGATAACTCTTTTAAGGAAGAGTTTAAAAAGAGAGAGTCGCCACCTAATGACTTTTAAGGTGCGTTAGGGCACCTGTTTGCAGATAACTCTGTTTAACCATTTTGCGTTGCCAAAGATCGGGTAAGGGCTTGAATTACCTCGAAGAGAAGGTGTTAGGCACTCTTCGAGGTCCACAACTATGGGTCCCGGCCGAACTCAATTATATGAATTAGTCTACGTGATTAAAGATAAGGAAACAAAGGGATCTGAATAGTTCATAATTAAACACAAATAGTCAATGAAAGACAAGGTGGGGGGGGGGTCCTAAATTTTTTAGCCTAAAGGATCACCCTGTGCAACATAAATAATACTTCGTAACTCCATCAAGATGGGGTGTTACTCATATTATTCAGCGGGCACTGACTATTCTCTCCTGCTACCTGATTACTATCTTTAAGTTGTTACATAAAACATACTAGTTCAATTATAACTCGTACCCTATGCGTGCACTACCCGTCCCATGCCTATGGTCTAGGAGACATTTGGACCTCTATTTTGGATAGTTCTAGACCTAACTTAGGTTGCTCAAAATAAGAAAACTAGGCGATATGCAAAACACGTTGGACTTCACATAAAAGCAGTTAAGGGCTCAAGTTAGCCTCCACACTTAGACAACAAATGCACGCAAACAGATTAGGCATTTGAGAGTTTCAGAAATTGGATCCTATAAACATGATTTCTATGTGATTCTGGATTCTACTCATACTAGCAGTTATGCAAAGTAATTCCTAAGTGACTGTATAGTTTCCTACTGATTATAAGTATAAGCGGTTAAACCTATAGGCATGCTATCTAGGTGATTTACTCAATGTTAGGCAGTGACAAGCAACGTGAGATATTCAGAGTTACTCAATTTTTCCTATACGCATACTTTCTAATAACGTTCAATGAGGCAGTGTTTTAGAGCTTATTTTTAGTGCTTAACATAGATGGTGATCATCCTATAGACATGATTCCTACCCTTGATGATTAAAGCTGGTTTTAGTTCCTATAGGCATGCATACTAAATGGACAAGTATGAAACTAGCATGTCAATCAAATAAGAACCCTATATACATAATTTCTAAAGGGGCAGATTTGAACATACCGAAATGCAAATTGAGCTTTGGTTGTTTTATTTCCTATAGGCATGGTGTCTAATCATGTAAAGCAAAGTAGGCAGGATATTCATACTTGATCCAAAGTATCCAATATAGGCGGGTTATCTAACATACAATAACATAATACGCTTTAATAAATAAACACATATAGGTAGGTTATCTAACATACAATAGCACAAAGTCAACACCTATAGGTATGTTATCTACCCATTTCATGCAAAACTTTAAAATAAACCCAGTTTCCCAATTTACTATTGCCCTAATTGTTATTACAAATAATTATTACAAACCACAACCGAATGAATGAATTACAAAGTAAATAAACTATAGGAAGCCGCAGCAGGCCCAAATACACCTGGACAAACCAGACCTTCAACTCGCAGCATCTTCAGAGCCCATGTTCATAGGTACAACATGACTAGTGGTGAGTGATTAAACCATACTTCAAAGATAAGCATACAGAACCCAAATCTCTAGTGTGTCAGAGTTCCCAAGGGCTTCACGAACCCCAGGCAGTGCTCACACCAGAGAAGGGAGATCAAGACTAGTTCAAGGAAAAATATGGACCAAATCTTGGTATGTCAGAGTTAACGAGGGTCTCATATAAATCCTGGTATGTCAGAGTTCTCTGCTAGCTTTCAGCTAGTAGAGAATTAGAATTTAGAAGAGTGAAAGACAGGATTGGGAAGTATACTTAGGGATAGAATCACACATAGAACAGAGACAAACACTTTGAAACTAAGCAGACTTGAAACTAACAAGTTTGAAGATAAACAAAGTCATAAACTGATAAAGACCAATTCCTAAACATATTTCACAAAAGGCAATAAGGAATTCAGACTAGGATAAGTCATAGAAAGGCAATTCATTGATCAATAATGAGTCAAGAAGCACATTAGTTATCAGTACGAACTAATAGCATGGTGAGCACAGAATCATATAAATAACATGTTAACAGATTTAACATCAAACTAAGGTTTACATGATGAACTAGTTTTAGGAAGGGTATCAAAACATACTTAATATTAAAAGACAGTCTTAAGTTACACATAATTAAGCAGATTTCATCAATTAGTCTACTGAGTTAAACATGTCTAGAATACAGAAAACAACTAATCAATTAACAATAGCATATTGAACGAGTAATAAAGTAGAAAAAGGGCTTCAACAACTTACTAGTTCAGATGAAACATAAAGAAATTTAATAGTGTAGCAATGATCACCAATAGGAGCAAGCAATAGAGGATTTCTAGCCTTGGCTTCCAGCCGGCCAGGAATCAAACACAGAACAAGAATAACAGTGTATAGTTTTTTAGTAGTGAGAGTATTCGAGTTATTAGTCTGTCTAAAGGGGAATGGGGGAGGGGATTAAATAGCAATGGACTAGGGCACAAAATATGGAAATAATCAATCAAGGAAAGCATCTAACAGTTAACTTAAGGAAAGAAAACTAGAAACTCTATTTAAGGTAAGCCATAGGTAAAGAGACGTGTATAAGCATGAAGGTAGAGATTTTAACAAGCAATTAAAGAATCAAACAAATTTGAAGAATCAAAAACCCCTAAGTTTAGGGTAAGTAAAATTGGCGATAATAATCAAAGGAAAAGCAAGAATAAAAATGCACAGAGACGGATTAACAGAAACATTAAAGATTGAACCAGATTTGGTTCGATTTTGAAGAATCAAAAACCCTAATTTTTAGGGTAAAAATTAGTCAGAAATATCAATGAAAAATCATGATAAAGATGTGCATAGATAGATATACGGAAACATTAAAGGAAAATATTTTTTGAGAAAAAATGGAGAACCATAACAGATCTAGAAAGATCTGAACCCTAGTTTCAGGGTAAGTAAAGAATCGAGAAAAATCTTAGAGATTCATACATAAAGAGATGTAAATGGACATAGATGGAAAGAAGCAAAGGTACAAACAAGATTTGGTTCAAAATGAAAGAAATCGGCTTGCCATGTTAGGTAAGCAATTATGTGATACCATAAACGAGTAGCCAATAGCTAAAAAGGGTCGATAAGGTAAGGGAATCGATGATTGATTTTATATCTGGGTTGGAATCGGGGGTGGGGGTGGGGGGGATGGGTGACAATGCTAGGGTTTCAGAGATGAAGAGAAGAGAAGGTTCGAGATATTATAGAGGTGGTTGGATGACAAAAATGGTCTCTAGGATTAAGGGTGGGGATATAAGGAGAAATGGGTGGAGTATTGTGAGCCGTTGATCACTTTTGATCAACGGCTGGGATTAGGTCAGGCCCTGGACTGGGTTAGGAATTAAGGGGGGTGGGGGGTTTGGATTGGTCTTAAATATTGGGCCAAGGGTCTGGGTAGGTATTTTAGGTAATTGGGCTAGGGGTTGATATGAATTTAAATAAAAATGGACTAGATTTTAATTACCCAATTTTAACGAATAAAAAATTTATATAAATAATAAATGAATACCAAAAAATATCCTTTGTGCACTAAAATATTTTAAAATAGTTATTTAGCGTTTTACAAATATAAAAGATCATTTTCTGCATAAATAATATAATTATACACTAATATGGGCTATTATTACAAAGATGTGCAATTTAGCCTAAAAAAATATAAATGTAATTATAAAAGTGCACTAAAAATATTTAAACACTATGTTAGCATAAATAGTGAATTTAGCTGATTAAATCATCATAAAAATAATATGAAATATAATTATTGGATATTTATACAATAAAAATGCAGACATAAGTTGATTTAAAGCCTTTGAAATTATAGAAAATTTATGAAAAATACTTGTGCATGCTTGTAAATCAAATGATGATGCATATGCACTATTTTGAAAGTATATATATATATATATATGGGGGAAAAATTGGGTATCAACAGCTGCCCCTCTTTACCCGAAAAGAATGAAAGAATTGTCGGGTAAAGAAATGATGACCGATTTTGACCGAATGGAGTGATTTGAAAAAAATATAGACCGCACTCTAGTTTCTGAGCTGCCTACATATCCCTGGTTTTACAGGATTCAAGCCATGTGTAGTTCTGGATCTAACGGTGAACGAAACCGATGGAATTGTTATAGGAACGGTCGTGTGTTTCGGCAGGGTTATTTTGAGTAAGATAGTATCAGATGAGTTTATGTGAAGTCACGAATGTGAATTTGAGATGTTATGGATGTATCACAGGGCAGATATCTGAACTGTCATAGGGTAAAGCGAGTAATTGATAGGAGTCGGTTACATTTGAAATAATGGCAGGGTGTGAATGGTATGAGCGGAAATTGGAGGAAAGGTTGCTTCGGTTTGAAGAATGGTTACTTCTTGAATTACCTGCAAAAATTTAAAACACAATGCACGCAAATATATATAGGTTATTGCGATAATTTAAACATGATGCAAATTCCCTTTGGACCATGAAGATTGTCTTTAGGCGGTGAGGATGGTGTCCTTAGACCATGACGTCCTAGGCCATGAATCGTGAGATAAGGGATTCGTAGGCCATGAAATGATGTTCTCGGTCCATGAGAATGGCGCCTTTGAACCATGACGCCTTTGAATAATGACGTGCAGTATTGAGAGATCCTCAGGCCATAACATGGTGTCTTCAAGATATGAGGATGATGCCTTCGGACTATGACACCTTTGGATAGAGACATGATGACGGATCATATGAGAAAAACAAGACAAAGCTTAGTCTTGTATAGGATCGGGACAGAGCTTATCCCCAAAAAAGGCAAAATAGTGCTAGGTTCCAGATAGTGTAACATTCAACATTAGACAAGGAAATGCAGAGCTTAGCCTTATGCAGTTGGAGAGGTAGGTCTTAGCCTCATGTAAGGAGAGGAGACAATGCTTTGTCTCAGTGGAAGGCGGTGCTTAGCCTTATGCAAATAGGGAGGCAAGGCTTAGCCTCATGCAAGAAAGGGAGATAATGCTTAGTCTCATGCAAGAAAGAGAGACAATGCTTATCTCATACAAGGAAAGGCAGTGCTTAGCCTTATGCAAATCGGGAGGCAAGGCTTAGATTCATGCAAGAGGAGGAGACATGGCTTAGTCTCATGTAATGGAAGACATTTCTTAGCCTTATGCAAATAGCCTCATGCGAGAAAAGGAGACAAGGCTTAGTCTTATGCAATGGAAGGTAGTGCTTAGTCTTATGCAAGAAAAGGAGACAGGGCTTAGTCTCATGCAATGGAAGGCAGTGCTTAGCCTTATGCAATCTGGGGAGGCAATGCTTAGCCTCATGCAAGAAAAGAAGACGGGGCTTAGTCTTATGCAATGGAAGGCAGTACTTAGCCTTATGCAAGTGGAAGGCAATGCTTAGCCTTATGCAAATGGGGAGGCAGGGCTTAGCCTCATGCAAGGTTTGAGACATTGCTTAGTCTCATGTAGTAGACAAATAACAAGTAAGGGTAGAATATTTCTTAGCTGGAGATATATTTGTGTTTGGCAGCCTTGCCATTATAAAGATAGTAATTTCGGTATGTGTATACTTGCGGATGCTCCTGTCATGTTCATTGTACCTGCATCTAAAGAAAAATCGTGAGTTTTGCGGGGAAGGTTGGTTCATGTCTTTGCCTGCTTGCTTTACTCTGGGGATCCTGTTTGAGTTACCCTGGGTAACATCTGGCTGCCGTAGAAATAAAGTTTTCGAAAAAATATGCATGTATTTGATGAAATAGAGTTATTTAGGAAACATAGTGGCATATAGAATCAAGTAAATTAGATGAACTAATGACTGCAACACTTTTAGAGACATTGCGGCTTCTTTGCATTGGAATTTTGAGGGTCCTCCTCAAAATTCTGCCCTAGTTTAGTAAGTGATTCACCAGCCGTTCTTCATGTGACTAAGTTTGTTGGACTTGCTCCGGAATTTTGAGAATCCTTCTCAAAATTTTCCCCCAGTTACTTAACCGATTCTCGGACTGTCTTGCATGTGATGACGTCAGCTGGACTTGCTTCGGAATTTTGAGGGTCCTCCTCAAAATTCTGCCCCAGTTTCTGGATGTGGGAAAATTAAAATTTTATTGAGATGTGACCGAACCCACAGGGCTGCCTACGTATCCCCTCTTAAAATGGAATCAAGTCAAGCGTACTTTAGTTATATCAAATGATAAAATGTAAATAATTTAAATATAATATCTCTTGTTTGCGTCCGAATTGATAGGCTTTGGCCAAACTTCTCCGTCCATTTCCGCAAGTATGAGTGCTCCTCCTGTTAGTACCCTGTGAACCATATAAGGCCCTTGACAATTGGGCGAAAACTTTACTTTGGGTTTATCTTGATTTGGGAAGATTCATTTCAACATCAGCTGCCCCGGTGTGAACTGTCTAGGTTTGGTCCTTTTGTTGAAAGCTCTGGACATTCTATTATGATAAAGTTGACCATGACATACTGCATTCATTATTTTCTTGTCGATAAGAGCCAATTGGTCATAGCGACTCCTTATCCATTCTACATCACTGAGTTCTGCTTCCTGTATAATTCTCAAATAAGGAATCTCAACCTCGGTGGGAATGACAACTTCAATACCATAAACCAACATGTAGGGAGTTGTTCCGGTTGATGTGTGAACTGTGGTACAATACCCCAATAAGGCAAATGGTAATTTCTCATGCCATTGCCTGTGGTTGTCTACCATTTTCCTCAGGATTTTCTTGATATTCTTGTTCGCGGCCTCCACGGCTCCATTCATTTGAGGTCTGTATGCTGTGGAATTATTATGCTTGATCTTGAAGGTTTCACACATATCTTACATTAAGTCGCTGTTGAGGTTGGCAGCATTGTCGGTAATGATGGATTTGGCACCCCGAACCGACAAACAATACGATTCCTGACAAAATCTGCGATGACTTTCTTGGTTACAGCCTTGTAAGATGCAGCCTCAACCTATTTTGTGAAGTAGTCTATGGCCACTAAAATGAACCTGTGCCTGTTTGAAGCGGCAGACTCGATTGGACCGATGACATCCATTCCCCAAGCGACGAAAGTCCAAGGTGCACTTGTTGCATTGAGTTCATTTGGTGGTACGTGTATCATATCTGCATGTACCTGACATTGGTGACACTTCTAAACATACCTGATGCAGTCTATTTCCATAGTCATCCAAACGTATCTTGCTCTTAATATTTTCTTGGCTAGAACGAAACCATTCACGTGCGGCCCGCAGGTTCCAACGTGTATTTCCTCGAGCAATATGGAAGCTTCTTTGGTGTTGACACATCGTAATGACCCTAGGTCTGGAGTCCTTCTGTACAAAATTCCTCCAATTGGGAAGAAATGATTGGACAATCTCTGGAGCGTGCGTTTATAAGCATGATTTGCGTGCTCCAGGTATTCTCCCTTTGCCAAATATTCCTTGATATTGTGAAACCATAGGTTTCCATCTGTTTTTTCTTCAATGTGAGCATAATAAGCTGGACAACTATGGATCCTTACTGGAATGAGATCGATGAAATTCTTATCCGGATGTTGTATCATGGAAGACAAAGTAGCCAGTGCATCTACAAACTCGTTCTAGATTCTCGGAACATGTTTGAATTTTATCTTCGTGAACCTTTTCATCAACTCTTACACATGATATAGATATGGTAGTATCTTAGTATTCTTTGTAGCCCATTCTCTTTGAACCTGATGTACCAGAAGATTCAAATCACCAATTACCAGTAACTCTTATATATTCATGTCGATGGCCAAATTGAGCCCCTTGACGCAAACCTCATATTTTGCCATATTGTTGGTGCATGGAAACCTGAGCTTCACGGATACCGGATAATGTTGACCTGTCTCTAACACCAAAACTGCTCCAATACCCACTCCTTTGAAATTTGCAGCTCCATCGAAAAACATCCGCCACCCGATGTAGACTTCAGTAATATCTTATCCTGCAAACGACACTTCTTCATCGGGAAAATACATTTTCAATGGTTAGTATTCCCCTCCCACAGGATTTTCTACAAGGTGATCTGCTAAAGCCTGCCCCTAGACCGCCTTTTGAGTCACATAGGTGATATTAAACTCACTCAGCAATATCTGCTATTTGGATAGTTTCCCTGTAGGTATTGGTTTCTGGAAGATGTATTTCAAGGGATCCATCCTCGATATGAGATATGTAGTGTAGGCACAAAAATAGTGCCTCAATTTTTGAGCTATCCACGTCAAGGCATAGAAGGTACATTCCAGCAAAGAATATCGTGCTTCATAGGGTGTGAACTTCTTACTCAAGTAATATTTGGCCTGTTCTTTTCTTCTTGTCTCGTCATGTTGTCTCAAAACACAACCAAAAGCTCCATCTAGTACGGACAAATAGAGTAGCAGAGGTCTGCCAGGTTCTGGTGGGACCAAAATTGGTGGTGTGGACAAGTATTCGTTGATTCTGTCAAAGGTTTTTTGACATTCTTCAGTCCATTTGGTTGCAACATCTTTCTTCAACATTTTGAAAATTGGCTCACAAATTACGGTAGACTGTGCTATGAATTGGCTGATGTAATTGAGACGCCCCAATTAACTTATCACATCCTTCTTTCTCTTTGGGGGTGGCAAATCTTGGATAGCTTTGACCTCTGAAGGGTCCAACTCAATCCCTCGGCGACTGACGATGAAACCTAACAATTTTCCAGTAGGGACTCCGAAGGCACACTTTGCAGGATTCAATTTTAGATTATACCTTCGAAGCCGATTAAAGAATTTTCTTAAATATGCTATATGGTCTGTGCTTCTTCTGAATTTTATGATGATGTCATCCACGTATACCTCTATTTTTTGTGAATTATGTCATGGAAAATGGTCTTCATGGCTCTCATATAAGTGGCCCTAGTATTCTTCAGGACAAACGACATCATTTTGTACATCCCCCACAGAGTGATAAATGCTATATTCTCGGCATCTTTCTCATCGATCCAGATCTGATGGAATCCCGTAAAGTAATCTACAAAGGATTGGAGTTCATGATTGGCACAGTTGTCAATAAGTATGTGTATGTTGGGTAACGTGAAGTCATCTTTGGGACTTGCTTTGTTTAAATCTCGATAGTCGACACATACTCTGACATTCCCATCCTTCTTCAGAACTGGCACGATGTTGGCCAACCAAGTAGGATATTCGACCACTCTAAGAACTTTGGCTTTGATCTGCTTGGTGACTTCTTCTTTGATTTTCAAACTCATATCAGGTTTGAACTTTCTGAGTTTCTACTTTACAGGCGGACACATCAGATCGGTAGGTAGTTTATGAGTCACTATAGACGTGCTCAAACCAGTCATATCATCATAAGACCATGCAAAAATATCCTCATACTCCTTCAGGAAATAGGTGTATTCTTCTTTTTCTGATGGTGACAAATGGATACTTATGCGGGTTTCTTTGACTATTTCAGAATCTCCCAAGTTGACTATTTCAGCTTCATCCAGGTTAGACTTAGGCTTATTCTCAAAATTCTCAACTTCTCTGACATTTTCCTCAGGGATTGTATCTTCTTCTTCTACTTCTTCTGAATCACTATCCTTATGTTGCATTGTCTCATTACATGTCACATTCGTTGGTTCATCAGGATAAGTAATAATAATATTGTAGAGGAAAAATGTAAAAGATAATAATAAATACTAAAATAACAATGCATTAATTAAATCTTGAAAACATCATAGGTACGGCTCGATGACTTGAGCAATTATTTCAAAACAAAATTCGTCTTAAAATAAAATACTGGAAATATATTAAATGCTTAAAAATGCTTTTAAAAATAGATCATGCTAATTGCCAGGCTACCCAGGAACTCGACGGGCCATGGGATGGTCCAGTAGTCCAATTCTTGAGAACAACTCCCTTCTCCTTGGTCTGAATAGTGAGGTCTTCTTCTTCCTCCTCCTCAACTATTGCATTGCAGTCCATGTATTCATCATCCAGAAACAAATCCCTTAGGCCAGCTAAAGCCTCATCTTCTTCAGATCCCCATATCACGCCAATTTGTTGAAATGTCTGATGCAGATGCGATATTGGTTCAAGAGGGTAATAGGGGCCACACCATGGCACGACCAATCATTGTACTCCTGCCATGTGTACTGATATCCCAGTCCAAAGGTGGTACCGTGACGTTTTGGTTGTATTGTCTTAGTGACACCTTGGAGATTCTTACCGAGACCTTTACCGGGTTCATACCCTGTCCACAATAGTATGCTTTCGATCTTATTACTCCACCACTTGTCTATCTCTATTGTATTGACACACTCGATGTGATGGTACATTTCTCCACCCAACTTCCTTCTACTCTCGACAACCGGAACGATTTGATTGGTTTAAATGGGATTACTTCCGTCTCCATGAATGATTACCTCCTGATGGTTCCATTCAAACTTTACAGCCTGGTGTAGTGTAGAAGCTACGGCTCTAGCAGCATATATCCAAGGTTGTCCCAACAGTAGATTGTATGTGGTGGATATGTCCAATACTTGAAACTCAACATCAAACCAAGTCGGGCCCATATGCAAACAAAGGTTGATTTCTCCAATTGTGGCCCTTTGAGACAAGTCAAATTCTTTCACATTCATACTCCCTGCTCGTATCTCATGGAAATCTTTACCTAACCTTTTCAAAGTAGTCAACAGACAAATGTTGAATCTCAAACCTCCATCTTTTAGGACTCTGGCTATGAATTTATCCTCAAACTGTACTGTGATGTGCAGTGCCCTATTGTGACTCAGTCCTTCAGGTGGTAGTTTGTCATCATGAATGGTGATCTTATGTCTCTCCAGTACTTGCCCTACCATGTTGACCATCTCTCCACTAGTGATGTTGTTGGGCACATAAGCTTCATTCAATACTTTCATTAATGCATTTCTATGCGTCTCAGAAATCTGAAGTAGTGACAAAATGGAAATATGAGCCGGGGTTTTGTTCAAATGATCCACTATAGAGTACTCCCTTGCTTGCACTTTCCTCCAAAGATCATCTCGGTTTCGATGATAGACCTTTTGGGAGAGGCTTCCTTACTTGTTCCTCCCAAATGCTCGGGCATGTAAACCCTACCGGTCCTGGCCATGCCTTGTGCCGCACCTGTTTCTTCCATCTTCCCTTTTCCTTTCCTTCTCGCCTCTACAGCATAGTCCCATGGTATAACATTGGAATTAAAGGACGGTGTAGGTTTTACTGTCACAGTGAAGGGGTATGGTCACTTCCACCACAAACGGAGCTAATGCGGATGAGGGTGTTGTTGTTTTAACCTCAAACAAAGTTGGCACGACTATTTCAACCTAAATTGGTGACTGAATTTGCACTATAATGGGTGTGAGAGTGATTGGAGGTATTGTGGTTTCATCCCCTTCACGAATGAGTCCAATTGATCCCTCACAATCCCATTCTTCATCAGTTTCTATCACATTTACCCCCTCGCCCCTGTGATCTGGGAGGGGATTGTTGCGGACATTAGGTGCAACCTCTTTTGCTTGTATAACCTTGGTGTCAATCAGAGTCTGGATCTTATCTTTCAAAGTGAAGCATTCATCAATAGTGTGTCCCTTCATGACCGAGTGATAGTCATATGTCTTGTTCGGATTGACCCACTGGGAAGGGTTTTCCATAGCAACAACGGGAATAGGGGTGACATAACTGGCAGCCTTCAGTCTTTCATAGAACTGATCAATGGGTTCAGCAATAGGAGTGTATTATCTGGGTGGTCTATGGTCGAAATTTGGTCTGGGTTTTTGGTAGTTTTGGTGGGCTGGTAGTGGTGAGTGGTAATATGCAGGTTGTGTATTATAAGTATGGTAGGTGGTGGTGGGTTGTTGGTATCTGGGAGGTGAAGACTGATATGTGGGTGGTGGGGTTTGGTATGTGAGAGGAGATTTTGGCCCTTGGGCTACTATCACGGCTCCTACTTCTTTCTTTTTGGATATAACCCCGACTGCAAAGCTTTATTCGTAGCCTGTAATGCCTCAAAATTAGTTACCATTCCACTCTTGATTCCTTCTTCAATCCTTTCGCTCAATTTAATGATGTCAGAGAACTTGTGATTCTCAATAACCATTAACCTTTCGTAGTATTGTGGATCTTGGGACCGAACAAAGATTTTGTTCATTTGCTCTTCTTCTAATGCCGGACTTACTTTTGTAGCTTCTGACCTCCACCGAGTGGCATGCTCGCAAAAAGTCTCCGTTGGTTTCTTCTTGAGGTTCTGTATGTAGAAGACATCTAGTGCATTCTTTGTATTAAACCTAAACCGATCCATGAAATCTGATGCCATATTTTCCCAACTAACCCATTTTTTTAGATTTTGACTGATGTAGCAAGATAGGGCATCTCCAATGAGGCTTATCATGAACAATTTCATGCGAATCCTTTCATCCTTTTCAACTCCTAAGAGCTTGTCACAGTATGTCCTTAGATTCACCTTTGGGTCACCTGTTCAGTCAAACATCTCGAACTTAGGAGGTTTGTAACCCTCTGGCAGTTCTACGTCCGGCTGAATGCACAGATCCTCATAGTTCAATCCTCAATGCCTTTACCCCCTTCGACACCTTGGACTCGACTTGTGAGCTTTTTAAGTTCCTCTGTCATGTTCTTGATGAGCATGTCCTTCTCAGCGGATTTAGGTATGTATAAGGTTTGTTGAGGAGTATGGGGTAAGGTTTCCACATATATGGGGTTGCTTTGATAAACTCCAGGGATTTGGGTGTAGTGGTGGTCGTTGGTCCAGTTTTGAGAATCGGGAATAGGTTGTGGTACGTTCTGAGAAATGTGATAGGTAGTGGTTTGTGGATACTGGGTTGGTTGATAATGGTGTTGTGGAGGAGTTGGCACCGGTGGGGGATTGGGGTTTTGAGACGGTGTGGCATATTGGTAAGGTGGGGGAGGATTCTGTGGATGCTGGTTTCGTGTATTTTGGGGAGGTGCTGGGTTTTTTTTGTGTTCTGTTAGTTGATGTCGGGGATGTTCAGGGTAAGGGAGAGATTTTCCAAGTTCCGAACCTGCTCAAGTTCCCCTTGTAACTCCAATATTTTTGTTCCAGTCGCAAAACAAAGTCATTTGGTGCTGGAGGGCTTCGACCATCTGAAGTTTCAGCATTGTCTTCATGTGTGGCATTGTCTTTCCTGATATTGCTTGTATCATCCATTCTGGCCTTTCCCTTGCTTTTAGGATCGTTTGGAGGAGGAGGAGGTGGAGGATCTCTTGATCTGGTATGATATACTGATGATGCCAATATGCACGAACCAACCTTAGGGGATGAGAATAAGTAAATCAAGAAAAGAAGGAAACAAAAAGGTAAACAAGTCAGAAAGGAGTATTAAAAGGCTACTTGCAGTATTTAAACACATATTGCGGAATAAATTTGTGTCCTAACTTGGTGACCTCATTGTGCCCGAGGTAGGCCTAAGCGACATATAGATTTGGAGAAAAACTGATGCCAATAACTGCGTCATTACATTAATGTGAAAATAAATCGAATCTCTAATAAAACGACGATAATGATAAAGAGTCACTAATGACATGTGCCTTATTACAACCAAAGCCTAAAACAAGTCTATAAAGCAAGTAAAACATAATTTTTTAATCTATTTAGTCCCAGAAGGACCTTCTCCATGCTTGGCCTTCTTTGCTCCATCGATCAAGTTCCCATGTTGCGCATGTCCAGCAGCAGATGCGCCCTTGCTAGGAGACCTCCTTTGTTTCCATCCATGTTTTGATAGCCTGTAACCCTGTTTCTCATTTTCCCTTTCAGTTCCATCAATCCCTGCTCTAAATACTCCAACCTCTCCGTTGATTTAGTTGCTCAGTTGAATGTCTAGTAGAGAAGGTAGAATCCCAAGAACTCTTTTCGCGTGGTTTTTGTCACTTGGTGCGAGATTTTCCCACCAATCCAGTAACAAAGGTGGGATATTCCGAACCATGCCGAACCTGGGGACCTCGTGCCTCATTTCTGCAAACAGATAAAGTCAGCCCTTGCCCCTTCAGCTTCAGCTATTTTCACGCTAATGATCAACATATTGGCATGTTTTTCTCCAAATGATGCACATATCATGATTACGTCCCTTAGAATTATGGAAATCCCGGCGGACTTTGGACAAGGTTTGTCTTAGTGAGTTATTGCGCGGACAACGTTCTAACTCATACTAGGTTTAGACATGATGCATGCACAACTAATTTTAGAATGGGGTTTTTAGAAGAGTCTAGATTGGTACCCTCAAGTGGACAACTTGAGAGGGAAAGGCACTGAACCATCGATTGCACTGCTAATCGACTAGTTTTACCGCAAATAAGCCTTTCCAAATTTAAAGGGTGACTTTAGAAGAGCACGGACACTCATCAAGTGCCGCTATGGTATTAATATGCACGAGCGGAATCTGATGCCGAGCATGCTTTATGCAAAGATAAAATAACACTTTGTCAAGTATTTTCACATTGAAATCAGTAAATGCAGTATTGAATGGAATGTAAATACATAAAAGAAAGGAAAACAAGGAAGAAATTAGTTCGCATAATAAAAGAATTGTAATAAAGCAAATAAAAAAGTAAGGGTTGGGGAGAGATATGATATAGAAAAAGATTTGGAAGCAGGTGATCATGATTAGGGAATAAGGGGAAACACATGTTGTAATCACATTAAACGAAGAATTGCATATGAGTTCATATAAAGGGGAAATGGGGAAAAGGATGTGCATATAGCAATAAAAGGGAAAAATAGGAGCGGGAGATTCAAGTAATAGCAAAATAACAAAGACACGCTTATTAGGGAAGACTAATTCACAAAGATCAAGTTAATTTATGGTAAGAGCCTAAAATATCCCCAGCAGAGTCGCAATGCTATCGCGCCCCTTTTTCTCGCGAAATCGGGTTTCGATATTTACAACTCTTTTAAGGAAGAGTTTTAAAAGAGAGAGTCACCACCTAACGATTTTTAAGGTGTGTTAGGGCACCTATTTGCAGATAATTCTATTTAACCAGTTTGCGTCACCAAAGATCGGGTAAGGGCTCTAAATTACCTCGAATAGAATGTGTTAGGCACTCTTCGAGGTCCATAACTGCTGGTCCAAACCGAACTCAATTATATGAATTAGTCTATGTGATCGAAGATAAGAAACAAAGGGATCTGGGGAGTTCATTATTAAACACAAATAGTTAATAACAGACAAGGTGTGTGTGTGTGAGGGGGGTCCCTAAATTTTTTAGCCTAAAGGATCACCCCGTGCAACATAAATAATACTTCGTAACTCCCTCAAGATGGGGTGTTACTCATATTATTCAGCGGGTACAGACTATTATCTCCTGCTAGCCGATTACTATCTTTAAGTTGTTACCAAAAGTGTACTAGTTCAATTATAACTCGTACCCTATGCGTGCACTACCCGCCCCATGCCTATGGTCCTGAAGACATTTGGACCTCTATTTTGGATAGTTCCAGACCTAACTTAGGTTGCTCAAAATGAGAAAACTAGGACATATACAAATCAAGTTGGACTTTACATAAAAGCAGTTAAGGGATCAAGTTAGCCTCCACACTTAGACAACAAATTCACGCAAACAAATTAGGCATTTGAGAGTTTCAAAAATTGGATCCTACAAACATGATTTCTATGTGATTCTGGATTCTACTCATACTGGTAGTTATGCAAAATAATTCCTAAGTGACTGTATAGTTGCATACTGATTATAAGTATAAGCGGTTAAACCTATAGGCATGCTATATAGGTGATTTACTCAATGTTAGGTAGTGACAAACAACGTGAGATATTCAGAGTTACTCAATTGTTCATATATGCATGCTTTCTAATAACGTTCAATGAGGAAGTGTTTTAGAGCTTAATTTTAGTGCTTAACATAGATGGTGATCATCCTATAGATATGATTCCTACCCTTGATGATTAAAACTGGTTTTAGTTCCTATAGGCATGCATACTAAATGGACAAGCATGACACTAGCATGTCATCAATTAAGAACCCTATAGGCATGATTTATAAAGGGGCAGATTTGAACATACTGCAATGAAAATTGAAATTTGGTTGTTTTATTTCCTATAAGCATGGTGTCTAATCATGTAAAGCAAAGTAGGCAGGATATTCATACTTAAGTCAAAGTAATCCCCTATAGGCGGGTTATCTAGCATACAATAGCAGAATACGTTTTAATAAATAAACACATATAGGCAGGTTATCTAACATACAATAGCACAAAGTAAACACCTATAGGCAAGTTATCTACCCATTTCAGGCAAAACGTTAAAATAAACCCAGTTTTCCATTTTACTATTGGCCCAACTGTTATTACAAATAATTATTACAGACCACAACCGAATGAATTAATTACAAAGTATATAAACCGTAGGAAGCCTGCAGTAGGCCCAAATAAACCCGGACAAACCAGGCCTTCAACTCATAGCATCTCCAGAGCCCATGTTCATAAGTACAACATGACCAGTGGTGAGTGATTCAACCATACTTCAAAGATAAGCGTACATAACCCAAATCTCTAGTGTGTCAGAGTTCCCAAGGGCTTCACAAACCCCAAGCAATGCTCACACTAGAGAAGGGAGATTAGAGCCAGTTCAAGAAAAACTATGGACCAAATCCTAGTGTATTTGAGTTCATAAGGGTCTCATATGAACCTTGAGCAATGGTCATACCAGGAAGGCCAAGGGACAGTACTTAGATTACTTTGGCTTTCAGCCAACAGAGAATTATAATTCAGAAGAGTGCCTGATAGGATTGGGAAGTATATTTAGGGATAGAATCAAACATAGAACAGAGACAAACACTTTGAAACTAAGCAGACATGAAACTAACAAGTTTGAAAATAAACAAAGTCATAAACTGATAAGGACCAATTCCTAAACATATTTCACCAAAGCCAGTAAAGAATTTAGACTAGGATAAGTCATCGAAAGGCAATTAATTAATCAATAATGAGTCAAGAAGCACATTAGTTATCAGTAAGAACTAATAGCATGGTGAGCACAAAATCAGATAAATAATATGTTAACAGATTTAACAGCAAACTAAGGTATGCATGATGAACTAGTTTTTTAGGAAAGGTATCAAAACATACATAATATTAAAAGACAGTCTTAAGTTACGCATAATTAAGCAGATTTCATCAATTAGTCTACTGAGTTAAACATCTCTAGAATACAGAAAACAACTAATCAATTAATAGTAGCATATTGAACGAGTAATAAAGTAGAAAAAGGGCTTCAACAACTTACTAGTTCAGATGAAACAGAAAGAAATTTTATAGTGTAGCAATGATCACCAATAGGAGCAAGCAATAGAGGATTTCTGGCCTTGGCTTCCAGTCGGCCAGGAATCAAACACAGAATAAGAATAGCTGTGTATAGTTTTTTTTAGTAGGGAGAGTATTGAGTTCTTAGTGTGTCTAAAGGGGAATGGGGGAGGGGTCTAAATAGCAATGGACTAGGGCACACAAATATGACAATAATTAATCAAGGAAAGCATCTAACAGTTAACTTAAGGAAAGAAAACTAATAACTCTATTTAAGGTAAGCCATAAGTAAAGAGACGTGTATAAGCATATAAATAGAGATTTTAACAAGCAATTAAAGAATCAAATAGGTTTGAAGAATAAAAAACCCCTAAGTTTAGGGTAAGTAAAATTGGCGAAAATAATCAAAAAAAAAACTATAATAAAGATGCACAGAGACGGATAAACGAAAACATTAAAGATTGAACCAGATTTGGTTCGACTTTGAAGAATCAAAAATCCTAATTTTTAGAATCAAAAACCCTAATTTTTAGAGTTATATATATATATATATATATATATATATATATATATATATATATATATATATTAAATATGAGGGAAAAATTGAGTATCAACACTCCCAAAACTCAACTTGATCAGCTAACCATCCGGAATTCACCCGAGGCCCCTGGGACCTCAACCAAACATACCAACAAGTCCTAAAATACCATACAAACTTAATCGAGCGTTAAAATAACATAAAACAACACTAAAACACGAATCACCCCCAAATCCAAACTTAATGAACTTGAAACTTCAATTCCACCACCAATGTCGAAACCTATCAAGTCACGTCCGATTGACCCCAAATTTTGCTCACAAGTCATATTCAACATTATGGACCTACTCCAACTTCCAAAATTGGATTCTGACCCTGATATAAAAAAGTCAACTACCGGTGAAAATCTCCAAAAATTCGTCTTTCACCATTTCAAGCCTAAATTAGGTACAGACCTCCAAAATACAATCCGGACATTCTCTTAAGTCCTAAATCACCCAACAGATCTAACAAAACCGACGAAACTTCATTCTGGAATTGTCTTGACACAGATCCAACTACGGAAAAAACCCTAAGGCTTAAGCCTCCGTTTAGGGACTAAGTGTCCCAAAACATTCCAAAAATCAAAACGAAACCTCCCGACAAGTCGCATAAGTAGAAAAAGATATGGAGGAAGCACTTAATAGAGGATCGGGGCTATAACTCTCCAAACGGCTGGCCGGATCGTTACATATATTTCAGATAGTAGCGTAGTATTTTGTATATTCTACTAGTTGCTCATACACTAGCGACACCAGATCTTGGAAATATGCTAGGATGCACTTAATGGCTTTTGAGTATTTATTTCACTATACTTTCTCTTTCATTTGTTTACGCTTTACTTTATTAAATTTTTCACTTCTTATTTACATAATAAATTAAAAATGTACTACCTTGAATTTTTTTAAAAAAGGAATAAATACATGGCTAGTTCACCGTTGGCTTGCCTAGTGGCGACATTGGGCGCCATCACGACCTACAAGAGAGATTGTGTCATGATATATAATGTATATCAAACTGATATAGATTACTTTGTTCTCATAAGAAATAGTTTACTTATTAAGTGGAGGAAATCTATAGATCATTTTGCTAAGCCAACTGTGATGTAAACCAACTTATCAAGATGAACTGTCTTGAATAGAAAATCTGAAAATTACGCTCTACATTAAATTATTGAGCAAGTTACCTCGCAAATAAAGGTTGCGGGTTAATAATAATCGCACATGTAACCATATCATAGATGCATTTTTATAAGGTTAATATGGCAGGTGAATACGCACATGTTCACCTTTGATATTTCCAGCATTCATGGGATTCAATTCCAATTTTAGATGGTCTATTAATTAATGAGAACAAGCAACATAAGAGAATTCGTAAAGAACTTTCTAGTTCTTTAATATTTACCCATGTGAATTCTCTTTTATTTTTGCACATCGTACTTTAATGGCAAAATACATAAGTTACCCCTGAATTATGGACCATATCCCTGTTACATACTTTTTACGGACAAAAATTACCTTACACACTTAACCTTTCTAAAGTGTAGCTAAGACACACAACTTTTTTCTTGACCAGTTTTTTAAAATATGTGTAATGTCATGCACCAATAAGGCCGTGACACATGTCCTAACTCAAGGAACAAAAAAGAAAAATACTAAATTTATACCACAATTGATATATTTAAAAGAAAACAACCCCCTCCCTCCCCCACGTCTCTCATCTTATTCAAGCCCCCACATTCGTCAAATTCCTCCTCTAAACTCCAACAACCATGGAAATACCCATCAGAAAAAATATTCACATGAATCAAGCACTTTCATATCCATACAATTGAAGCACCCAAACTTATCAACTTTTGAAATTTCTAATTACCAATTTGTTACTTCAGAATCTATTTCAAGTTGAAACTGCACAAAAATGAACACCCTTTCATGAGTTCAACTAACGATCTTATTATTCAGCCTGACACTTCGTTGGTGAAAAAGAAAAAAAAAAGAAAAGTAAAAAATGATGGTGCTTTAAGTGTTGGCCATGTCAGCCACCACTATTGCCATTAATTTTTAGAGCAAAATCCGCAAACACTATAAACCCCTTCTTCACACTCATTCAAAAAAAATTAAATTTTTGAAGTCAAAGAAAGAATCAGTAAATCTAAAAATAAAATTATGAAAATAAATGGAGAAATCAGTCAATGATTTCATTAGTAGATCTAAAAATATTTAAAATTGAAGGAGATGACTAATTAATTTGGAAGGACCTAGCTCTAAAACTATTTTTTGTGTTTCAGAGTTTAATCTATGGAGAAGACAAAGTAGATGTCCCAGGGAAAACGAAAACGGGAAAACGGGTGGAGGGTGGGGGTGTGGAAAAGAGACCAAATTATTTGGAGATGAAATAACTAAAAATAAAAAAGAAAAAACTTAACAAAGGCTGGGGACATGTTGCATTTAGATAATGGTTTAAACCCGAAAGTGTCACATTCATGTGCCTCTTTTTTTTTGTATAAAACACACGCGCTAGCTGTCAAAAGTGGTGTGTCTTAGCTATACTTTTGAAAGGTTGAGTATGTAAGATGATTTTCATTGCCAGAAAGTGTGTAATAGGGATTTGGTCTATAGTTCAGGTGATATCTTATGTATTTTGCCTACTTAAATTAATATGCTAAACTTATTATGCCAACTGGATAAATTTTCAATATTGATAAATTTCAGGTTTACACTATGACGTGTGCAATTATCAATAAACTCCAAGTTAATTATGATATGTGTTTTTATATTAATAAAATTCTATTTTATTGTGGTATTATTTTATTTATGTAGTACAAACTGGAGAATAAAGTGGGTAGCTTTTCATATAAATATTGCCTCGCTGAAAGTTATAGTAATAGAGGATATTAAAACTTTCAATTATTTTTAGTCTCAATAAAACCAACCGCTTTCACGAATATTTTAGAAACTCAATATGTTTCTTTGAGACATACTACGACACAATTCCTTATTAATAATCAATTTTATTTTTCCAAAATAGTATAATTGGCTCTTCTAGAGCTCTCAATTAATTTTGTACTATCATATATTCATCAATATCTACAAGGTGAATGAATATCTCTTTCAAAGAGAAAGTTATACCATTATGGTCATGGTCAAAATTATATGCAAGATCTGTTTATTGCATTACTGTTGTCCTTTAATAATCACATTGCCAAAATATTTTGGCGTACAATAGGTACGTGACGAATGGTCATTCATGTCATAATAATGACATTATTTTCTTATTTCCTCTCAAACCTCCTTCTTATAGACATTCACCTTAAATACAGTTCTATTAATAACAAACATTAAGTTTTTGAACCATTCAAACTAAAACCAATATGAATCAAAATTTGGAAGGAGTATAAAAGTAGTTTTTTATAATGCAATCGGCATAATATGAAAGAAATCGAAAAGACCATAATAAAGTTTTGGGGCCCATTACAAACGACATTTGCTTTTACACATGAGATGTCTAAAAATATATTTTCTTAATTTTAACATTGTAAAAAGCTATGATGGCCTATTTCCACTATATAAAGTGATTATTCTTGAACTAGGTAGGATATCTAGCCCGGTTTTCAATTCATCACACATATTAAATATAAGTTCTTTCATCTTCATAAATAGGATCGAGCTTTAATAGTAACTAGTCTTAGGATACGTGTGTTGCGCGTGTACCTTATTGTGATGACTCGATAGGTCATCTAGAGTTTTATCCCATAATTCTATATTCTAAAACCTCAAATAGCTCCTTTTAGCCTTTTCAATTTGCGTGCACAGTCCGTGTCTTTTTTTGGAAGGCTTTTATGTGAAAAATTGATTAAAATATGAATTCATACCTTAAAAATTTATTTGAGTTGACTTCGGTCAATATTTTGAGAAAATGCACCTGAATCCACATGACAGTCTCGGTGGGTCAGTATCGTGATTTGGGACTTGTGCGTATGACAAGCATCGAATTCAGAGGTCCCTAGCTTGAGTTATCGCATTTTGTCAAAAATTTGAAGTTTAAAGGTTTAAAGAATTTATAAATTTGACCGAAGTTTGACTTTGTAACTACCAGGTCTGAATTTTGGTTCCAGATCTTGGTATAGGTTCATTACTGTATTTATGATTTGTCTGCAAAATTTGGTGTAAAACGGAGTAGATTAGACGTGATTCGATCGCCCGGTTGTTAAAGTAAAAATTCTTAAGTTTCATTAAAAATTTCATTCGTTTTGGTGTCCGATTCGTAGTTCTAAGTGTTATTTTGCTATTTTGATCGTGTTAGTGAGTTTGTATGATATTTTTGGATTTGTGTGCGCCTTTGGTTTAGAGCCCCGAGGGCTCGGGTGAGTTTCGGATAGGCTACAGAGTGAATTTGGACTTAGAATCATGGATGATGCCTTTTTGCTTCTAGTAAGGCTGGGGGATCCTCGCATTTGCGAGGTAAAAGTTTGCATTTGCGAACTTGCTAATTCCGCTTTTGCGAAGGCAGAGTCAAATTTGCGACTCAACATGTTCTTGACAATCTTCGCATTTGCGAAGAAAAGGTGTTATACGTCATGTTTTCATACATGGAAGTACGCCATAAGTAAATTGATATAAGCTCGGAAATGAGATGTTACATTCCGCATTCTCGTACGTCAAGGTTTTTCGTAAGTTAATCGACGTAAGTTCAGGAATGATATTATTTTGAGAAGCATTATGCTATTTCAAACAAGTGATGAGTAAATTCATGAAGGAGAGAGGGTAAGCAAATCGAAGAAAATGAATTTCGTCGAAGTTTGGCATTTGGGATAAAATACGGCTCGATCTAAAATACCCGGTATTTGTGGACTAGTGCCATACACTGTATCACCTGACCATGATAGTAAGGCGTATAAGGTATGTTAAAAGTGAATAGTATTTTAAGTAATTTGAGATAATTCTTAATTATGTGAATAATCGGGTAATTATTGATTTTAGTAGGAGATTAACAATTAATTAAAGAGTTGGATAAAGTTAGGCCCTCCCCACGTGGCAACAAGCCACTCCCAAGAATTATGACTCTTTAAGTCATTAGAGTATGTGGCAAAAATTGAGATGTGGGAGTTGGCAAAGAACGTTAGTTGCATGCTATTAAGATTATAAATATCATCCTTATTTGTTTGGATTGCCACAACTTTATGAAGTTATCATAAGAGCTAATAGAAAAGGAAATTATTGTGAGAGATTCAAACTGTTTCCACCATTTTAAGAATGGGGCGTGCTCTTGCAATGACTACTGGTACACTCTATATACCATGATTATAGATCATTATTCTTCTATCAAATACAACACGCATGGTAAGGCTAGAAGTTAGTCACATATCCATTTAATAAAGGAGGGCCATTCTAAGTCCTAAAAATGTGAAAGTCACAGATTCATTCTTAAGAATATGAGAGTCATTTAGAAGAACGGGAAATTAGGCAATTATAGTGGAGTACGGTGCAATTTTTTTCATAAATATCATACGAATTTTTTTCTACTCCAATTTTGCCGTTACGTGTTGTCACAATTGACATGTGTTAGAGGGATTGTCAAGAGAATCGACTCAGGTATGTTAAGTCTAAGCTCTCCCTTCATTTTGGCATGATCTAATCATTATACAAGTTTGATAACGACGCATAAAGAAAAATTCATATCCCGGAATTTACGTATATTTTGCTAGTCTCGCAAGTTGCGTATATTTTCCTAGTTTTGTAAGTTACAATATTCTCTTTATCGGGATTTCATATTCATTTGAGTATTTCATTCTTCCAGTCAAGAGAGTAGAGAGTTTATATATACAGTATTAAAGTATATTCATTACCATCGAGCTATAATCGATGGGCAGGCCCCTATTGGGCAACCTCTCAGATGGTAAGTTTTATACCGAGTCTACTGTGGCCGAGCGCTTATGAGCGAGCCCAGTTGGTTGAGATACAGAGCCTAGTATGGCCGAACACCTATGAGCGAGCCTACTACGATAGAGCAATTATATATATACAATTATATATCGAGCCTACTATGGCCGAGCACTTATGAGCGAGCCTAGTTAGTCGAGATACAAAGCCTAGTATGGCCGATCACCTATGAGCGAGCCTACTACGACAGAGCAGTTATATATAAAGTTATATACAGAGACTACTTTGGCCGAGCACCTATGAGCGAGCCTATTACGGCAGAGCAGTTATATATATATGCCGAGCCTTATAGGGTTAGACAACTTTTACTTACTATATTAAGAGAGCTGAGTCAGTATCAGCAGGTAAGCATATCTTCAGATTATCTTTGACTTCCAGCTACTTGCAGTTGTTATATTATTAGTTCAGTTTTAGCTTTCAGTATATTGCCTTACATACTCGGTATATTATTTCGTATTGACATCCCTTTTTCCTGGGGACGCTGCATTTCATGCTCGCAGGTCCCGATAGACAGGTCGAGAGCCCTCCAAGTAGGCTATCAGCTCAACGGAAGATGTTGGTGCACTCCATTTGCTTCGGAGTTGCTTGTTTGGTTAGTATAATTTAGACGTATATTGTTTGGTATGGCGGGACTCTGTCCCGACCTTTATGATATTTATGTACTCTTAGAGGCTTGTAGATATATGTCGTGTACGTGAAAGATTGTACGGCCTTGTCAGCCTATGTTTTGAGTTTAAAAATGATCATGTTGGCCTATTAGGCCCGTATGTCACGTTTATATGATGATGTAATAAGAAATATACGTTACGTTGGTACTCGGTTAAGTAAGGTACAGGGTGCCTATCGCGGCCCATCAGTTTGGGTCGTGACAAAAGGTCCGCATTTGCGAGGGCTGGGGGTTTGCATTTGCGACCAATACATTGCATTTGCGATGACTGTGTTTTTGAGAGGGGTTCGCATTTTCAACCTCTTTCTCGTAATTGTGATGTTCGCAATTGCGAACAAAATGTCGCAATTGCGACATTCGCATCTGGGTAAAAAACTGAGTTTGACAGGATTTTGCTCATTCTTTCAAATTTTCAACCTAAAGACCTTAGAGGCGATTTTCCCAAGAGTGTTTCTTCCTCAATTCATTAATAAGTGACTCTAACCAACTTTATTTCAATTACACACTACATTTCATAAGATTTTAACCCTAAATCTAGGATTTTCATTGTAGAAATCGGGAATTTGGATAGAATTAGGGATTTTTGTAAAAGTAGAATTCAAACCTCGAATTGAGGTCTGATTTCGAAACAAATTACAAAACCGAGCTCGGAGGTGAATGCGTAACCGGATTTTTGTCCGAATTTTGGGTTTTGACCAAGCGAGCCCGGGTTGACTTGTCACGACCCAAATTCCATTATAGGTCATGATGGCGCCCAACATCGTTGTAAGGAAAGCCAACATTGATCAGCTAGTGAATTCCCATCTTAAATAAATTAGTAAGTGATAACTTCTCCTTATTTGATAAAAAGTTTAGGAGTGTGAAATTTTAACATAAATAAATGGAAGCAATAAATACGAATCGTAATCATGTAAGTAAACCAAAATCATAAGTCTACTAGTTTGTGTGCCAAGACCTGGTGTCACAAGTATGTGGTCAATCTAGTAGAATATACAAAACCATACTATGCTGCTATCCAAAAAGAAATAGATAGAAAAATAAAGACATGAGAGAGACTCCAGCTGCTGTAGAACGACTCAAAAGGGTAGCTCAATGGGAAGTCTCAAACTGGGGAGTCCAGTCTATGCACCGGACTGATGACCAGATGCACCTGCCTCAAATCCTATACAATCAAGTACAGAAGTGTAGGGTGAGTACATAAAAGTATGTACCCAATAAGCATCTCGTCTAATCTCGAAGAAGTAGTGACGAGGGGTCGACTCCGACACTTACTAGGGCCAACAATATAATAATATGAAGTTCCAATTTTTAAATCATATGTATATAGATAACAACAAGCTCAAACAAGAATAATAACTGAAAAATCCTTCCATCATTTTTAAGAAGTCAAGGCACTTTCTTTATTTGAAACAAGTGACCTTTCAAGCAACAAATCATACAAACTATAAAGAGTTCCAGTTCTATTATCACACACAAATACAATCGAGGACGTTCGGTCCGATCCAACATAAAAGTAAACTGTGCACTGCCGAGGGTCGAATGACGCAAATCATAAATGCAACTATTCACCCCACTCATGAATAATACATGCGACACGGCCAAAACATAACCCCGCTCGCGAATCATACGCACAACGCGGTCAAACCTAATTTTATCATTTATATCATAACCCTTTCTTGATTCTTTTCAAAAATGAAGACAATTCAACTTGAAGCCCTTAAATCCTTAGAAATCCTCAATTTAATTCCTTTCATTACAATTAGCACACATAATCAAATAATGGTATCCACAAAGCATGGTGTAAACCTAAAACTATCCGGACATAATAGAAATAGTAGCTACGTACGGACTCTCGTCATTTCGTGCGTACGTAGCCCCTACAAATAACCACATATTAATTAAGTTTACCTATATGGAAATTTCCCTCTTACAAGGTTAGAAAAGAGACTTACCTTGCTTCAAAGCTTACTTCTAAACTCAAGAATGCGCTCAAACCCTCAAATCGGAGCCGAACAATCCGAAACTATCCAAATAGTGTAAACCAATCATTATAGTTTCAAAAGTTCATATGCTAACAATCAAAGTGGTTACCCAACCCTAAAGGCAATATTCCTAAAACTTACCCCCCGAACCACATGCCCGGATTCCGTAAATTATTGAAGGAAGTTGTTACCCATAACTTAAGGAACATAAATATATGATTATCACTAAGTTTCATGGTCAATTTCGTGGTAAAAATCTCATTCTTGTGAAACCCTAGGTTTTTCCTCTAGGCCCATGATTTTCACAATTTATACATGTTAATCTACCCATAATCTAAGTACTTAACACACATATGGTAGAAATTACTTACCTCCAAAAGCTGGATGAAAATCCCTCTCAAGAAGCTCCAAAAATCGTCCAGCAATGGAGTGAAAACGAGTCAAAAATGCCTAAGTCCCGTATTAAATAAAGTGTAATGGCTCAAACGTTTCCACACCTGCGATCACTGGGCCACATCTGCGCCCCCGCTTCTGCGGACAAGGGTTCACTTCTGCGGAAATGGGTTGGGTTGGATAGCGTCGCTCCTGCGTACGGGCTCTCGCTCCTGCTGTCCCGCTTCTGCGAAAAGGAGCCGCTTCTGCGGCACCTGGGCTGCCCTTCCTTGGCCGCTTCTACGGTGCTTGGACCGCACCTACGAGCTTGGACCAATGGTTGACCAACCGCAGGTGTGGTTATGACAGCAGCTGGAGCTTCAGCTCTTGATCTAACTTTCAACTTGGTCCGGGCCTCGTCCGATTGACTCTCGGGGCCCCCGGGGCCCCGCCCGAACATGCCAACACATTTGGATCATAAAACATACTTGCTCGAGCTCTCGAAACGTTCGAAACAACATTAAAACTAAGAATCACTCCCTAAAACAAATTGAATCAAACTTATGAACTTCAAGTTATTCAATTTACTTCCAATGTGCCGAAACATACTTATACTACTCGGAATGACACCAAATTTATTATGCAAGTCTTAAATGATAGTACAGAACTAGTCCCAGTCTCAGAATTCTATTTGGACCTCGATATCACCAAAACCTACTCCAAACCAAATTTAAAGGATTTCTAAAATCCTTCAAGAACCAACTTTCACTATTAGGCATCAAAATGCTCCCGGGTCATCCAAAATCCAATTCGGGCATACGTCCAAGTCCAAAATCATCATACAAACCTATTGGAACCGTCAAATCTCGATTCTAAGGTCGTTTACTCAAAATGTTGACTCAAGTCAAACTTGGCCTTTTAGGCCAACCTTAAGGAATCAAGTGTTCCGATTTCAACCCAAACCCTTCCAAATCCCGAACCAACCATCCCCCAAGTCATAATTAGTAAAATCAAGTACGGGAAGTTTTATTCAAGGGAACGAGGTTCTAGAAAGCAAAATGACCAATCGGGTCGTTACATTCTCTACCTTTTAAACAAATGTTCATCCTCGAACGAGTTTAGATTCATACTTGAAATGTTGAATAAGTGTGGATATCTGCTCCGCATGTCATCCTCAAACTCCTAGGTCGCCTCCTCGACTGGTTGGCCCCTCCACTAAACCTTTACCGCATAAATCCTCTTGGATCTCAACTGGCGATCGTGTCTATCAACAATAGCAATTGGCTACTTCTCATAACCCAAGCTCTCATTTAGCTGAATAGTACTGAAGTCTAACACATAAGACAAGTCGACGTGATACCTCCAAAGCATAGACACGTGAAAAGTTGGATGAACCCCATAGAGGCTGGGAGGTAAAGCAAGATCATAAACAACCTCCCCAACTCGCCTCAACACCTCAAATGGGCCTATAAACCTTGGGCTCAACTTGCCCTTCTTCCTGAACCTCATAATACCCTTCATCGGTGAGACTTTCAAGAGAACCTTCTCACCGACCATAAATGATACATCACGCACCTTCTGATCTACGTAACTCTTCTGTCTGGACTGTGCTGTGCAATATCACTCCTGAATCACCCTTACCTTTTCCCAGGCATCCTTTACCATATCGGTGCCATATAACCTAGCCTCGCGGGCTCAAACCACCCGATGGGAGAACGACACCATCGATCATATAAAGCCTTAAATGGAGCCATATCGATGTTGGACTGATAACTTTTGTTGTAAGCAAACTCGGCCAAAGGCAAGAACTGATCCCACTGTCCTCCAAAATCAATCACACATGCTCTTAGCATGTCCTCTAGTATCTGAACTGTCCGCTCCGATGGCCCATTGGTCTGATGATGAAATGCTATGAAGATCTCTACACGGGTCCCCAACTCAAACTGTAAAGCCCTCCAGAAATGTGAAGTGAACTGAGGGCCTCTATCTGATATGATGGAAATAGGCACACCATGAAACCGAACTATCTCCCGAATATAAATCCGGGCCAACTTCTCTGAAGTATATGTAGTCACAATCAGCATGAAATGTGCCGACTTGTCAACCTGTCGACAATGACCCAAACTGCATCAAACTTCTGCAAAGTCCGCGGCAACCCAACTACGAAGTCCATAGTAATGCACACCCATTTCCACTCAGGTATAGTCATTTACTGAAGTAGGCCACCTGGCCTCTAGTGCTTATACTTGACCTGCTAGCAATTTAGGCACCTAGCTACATACTCGACTATGTCTTTCTTCATTCGCCTTCACCAATAATGCTGTCTCAGGTCACGATACATATTCATAGCACCTGGATGAATAGAATACCATCAACTGTGTGCCTCCTTTAGAATCCTCTCCCTTAACCCATCGACATTAGGAACACATAAGCGACCCTGGAGTCATAGAATACCATCCTCGCTAATAGAAACCTCTTTGGCACTACCCTGTAGTACTGTCTCTCTGAGAACTGCCAAATGCGGATCATCAAACTACCGAGCCTTGATCTGCCTCAATAATAAAGACTGGGCAACAACACATGCAAGAACTCAGCTAGGCTCTGAAATATCCAACATCACAAGTCTGTTAGGCAAGGACTGATTGTCCAAGGTAGTGGCCTCTCCTCTACTGAAATGAATGCCAAGCTACCCATACTCTCTGCCTTCTTGATTAAGGCATCCGCGATAGCATTTGCCTTGCCTGGATAATAAAAAATTGTGATATCATAATCCTTCAGTAACTCAAGCCATCTACGCTGCCTCAAATTGAGATCTCTTTTCTTGAACAAATGCTGTAAGCTGCGATGATCAGTGTAAACCTCACATAACACCCCATACAGATAATGCCTCCATATCTAAAGAGCATGAACAATCGCGGCTAACTCTAGGTCGTGCATGGGATAATTCTTCTTGTGAATCTTCTGTTGACGGGAAAAATATGTAATAACGCACCCCTTCTACATCAATACACAACCCAAGCCAACATGTGAAGCATCACAATAAACCATGAATCAAGATGTCATCAATAAAGAAGATAACAAATGAATCAATATAAGGCCTGAACACCCGGTTTATTAAATCTATAAACCCCGCTAGGGCTTTAGTCAAGCCGAAGGACATCACTAGAAACTCATAATGGCTATATCTAGTACGAAAAGCAGTCTTCGAAACATCTAAGTCCTGAATCTTCAACTGATGGTACCTCAATCTCAAGTCGATCTTAATAAACACCCTAGAACCCTACAACCGGTCAAACAAATCATCGATATGCAGAACTGGGTATTTGTTCTTGATGGTAACTTTGTTCAACTGGTGGTATCAATGCACATCCGCATAGTCACATCTTTCTTCTTCACAAATAACACTAGTGCACCCCAAGGTGATACACTTAGTCTGACAAACCCCTTTGCTAATAACTCCTTAAGTTGCTCCTTTAGCTCCTTCAGCTCTTAAGGAGCCATACGATACGGTGGGATCAATATAGGCTGGGTACCTGGAGCCAAATCAATACAAAAATTAATATCACGATCTGGCGGCATGCCCGGAAGGTTAGAAGGAAACACATCGGCGAACTCCCAGACTAATAGCACTAAATCAATCGTCAGAGACTCTGTGGTGGTGTCCCGAACATAAGCTAGATAAGCCAAACAACCCTTCTTGACCATATGTCGAACCTTCAGAAAAGAGATAACCCGACTGGGAGTACTAATGGAGGAACCCTTCCACTCCAATCTCGGAAACTCTGGCATCACTAAAGTAACAGTTTTGGTATGACAATTAAGGATGGCGTGATATGGGAATAACTAGTCAATGCCCAGGATGACCACAAAGTCGATCATAACAAGTAACGGAAGGTCTGCTCTAGTCTCGTAACCATAGAATGTAACCATACAGGACCGGTAGATCCGACCCACAACTATAGAATCGCCCATAGGAGTGGACACATAAACAGGAGTACCCAAATACTCACAAAAAATGTCCAGTAAATGAGCAAACAGAGATGACACATATGAATAGGTAGACCCTGGAAAAATAATATTGAAGCATCCCTACCGCAGACAGAAATAATACCAGTGATCACGGCATCTGGAGCGCCAGCTGGCTGGCCTCCGCCTAACTGAACAATAGCTGGCTGACCTTCCCCTGCCTAGCCTCCACCTCTAGGACTGCCCTTACCAGCTTGTCCCGCACCTCTAGGTGGCCGGGTGGCTGGTGCTGCAATTTTGGGCTAATGGCCCTGCTGTACTGCCTAGCCCCAAAGTCAAGATCAGGTCCTCTTTTTGTGACCCGGATCTCCACACTCGTAACAAACTCTCTTTACCATAGACTGCTATTATGAAGTGTGACCCCGATCAAATACCCACTGGAAGAACCCTAAATGCTGTGGGCGGTATGAACTTTTTGGCATGGCATTGAAATAGACACTAGAAGAACCCTAATAAATTGGTGGGCGGTAAGAACTCTCTGGCATAGTGCTAAAATAAGGTTGCGCTGGAGCACCCCGAGGAGGTGGTGGTGGTGCTGGATATGTGGGCCTGCTAGGCTAAACCCTCCCAAGCCGATCTCTACCCCTAGATGGGGCACCTCTAAACTCTCCAAAGAATTGGGTCCTCTTGTCCTATTGCATCTACTCTCTACCCCTCTGGCGATAGCCCTCAATCATCCGAGCAATCTCCTCCACTAGCTGATAGTCAGTACCCATCTCAACCTCTTGGGCCATGCTAGCCCAAATACCGGGGTGCAACCCTACTACAAATCTCCGCACTCTCTCTACGTCCGTAGGAAGTATCATAAGTGCATGTGAGACAACTCAAAAATCTTGCCTCATAGTCGGTCACAGATATCAGACCCTGCTCGAGCTACTCAAACTGGAATCGCAACTTTTCCCTCTAAGAGGGTGGAATATACCTGTCCAATAGAAGCCGTGTAAACTGATCCCAAGTTATGGGAGTAGAGTCGTTGGTCTGCCAAGAAGGTAAGACTGCCACCACCTACTGGCCCTGCCATCTAGTTGGAAAATGGTGAAATCTACTCCATGGAACTTTAATATCCCCATGTTATGTAGTCTATCCCTGCACCGATCAATAAAGTCGTAGGGATCCTCATGCCGCTCACCCCCCGAAGATAGGAGGGTGTAGCCTAGTCCATATGTCTAGTAGCTTCTGCGGATTGCCGTCCGCAGCTGGTCTAGGCTCAGGTGCTGCTGCGGCAATTGGCTGGGCACCGCCAACGGGTAGTGCACCCGGAGTCTGATATATGATAGCTGCGTGCCCAGGAGCATGAGCAGTAGGGGTCTGTGCTCCCCCTCCTGCCTGAGATGTGGCTGGGTCTGGAAATAAACCAGCCTAAGTCATAGTGTCCATGAACCATAGCATACGACCCATAACCTCCTAAAAGCATGGTCCCATCATGAAATCCACCGTGGCTGGCTGTGGAACAGGCACCTCACCCTCTCCTCGATGATGGGATCCTCCACCGGATCCGTTGGTGGTGCTACTAGGGAAGCTTTGGGGCGCCCTCGTTCCCTACCTTAGGCTAGTGCCCTCCCCCGGCCTCTGCCTCGACCTCTAGTAACGGGGGGAACAGCTCCTCCCAGGTCTGGAACATTCGCCGTATGCGTCTTCACCATCTGCAAGAGAATAGAAAAAGGAAATTTAGTATACCATCAACTGCACGATAGGAGATGAATAAATAGTAGTTTCCTAACACCCTATAGCCTCTCGAAGATAAGTACATACATTCCAGTACCGATCCGCAAGACTCTACCGGGACTGCCCATAACTTGTGAGACCTACGTGAACCTAGTGCTCTGATACCATGTTGTCATGACCCAAATTCTATTATAGTCCATGATGGCACCCAACATCGTTGTTAGGCAAGCCAACACTGATCAACCAGTGAATTCCCATTTTAAATAAATTAGTAAGTGATAACTTCTTCTTATTTGATAAAAAGTTTAGGAATTTGAAATTTTAACATAAATAAATGGAAGTAATAAATACAAATCGTAATCATATAAGTAAACTGTTTACCGTAAAAATTGTAATAACAATTAAATTTATAAATGGGACTCTAAAAATACGTGATCTATTTTTATGCTAGTTGTTAGAGCAGTGGATGCTAGATATGTGAAGTTTAGCGATGAAATACAAGCTAAGATGGGACAGTAATCGAACCGAGGGGCTTGCTATCCGTGCCTCAGACTGATCGATGAAAGGCTTCGAGGTCGATGCCTGGGCTTAAGCTCGAGCCATCAGGGGTAACCGAGAAGGGGATAACAGTTAGGATATAATTAAAGAAGGCTCTTTATTGCCAATATCAAGCAATAAATGAAGAATAAGCATGAAAGCAATGAATGGAAAGAGTAGCCTCGAGCGAGTAAGTTAGAGAGAAAAGAGAGAAAGAGTTATTATTGATCTTGTGTAGTGTGGTTGGAGTAACGGCAACCCTTTACAAAGTGGTGAGGATTCCCTTTATATAGGAGGGGAATCCTGTTATAGTACAACGCACATTGATTGCAAAAGCATGGAGATGGGACGGCTAAACGCGAAGCCTCGATACAAGCTATGGGTAGGCTGGCTCTGTCAGACTTAGCCGTGTGCCTTGGGAATTCCCCATTTTGCTCTAGCCTCGATCTTTGTCTTCTTTGAGTTGGGCCTCGAGAGCCCCGAGGGAGGGAACTCGGTCGCAACAGCATGTCCTCGGGGTCTCGAGACATTCTTCTGAAGTGACTTGATAGCGAGAAATTAGGCCCTTTGATTTTGCCGCATATAGATAGTCTCCGTGTTTCTCAAAATAAAGCGATGGGAAACGACTCTGACACTTGATTCCTCGGATTTCTCGTGACGATGTCATATCGATGACGCAACCTATGGCACGAGTTTTTGCGATAATTAGGACATCCCATAGACTTGTGTTTTCGACATCATTCAATGCATTGTTGATTCCTGTTCTCCAAGGTGAAAGTACCGCCGTCGATTCAGTTCTTCAAGAACGCAGTAATTCCATCTGTCGATCAGTCTTCCAAAGGCCTCGATGACCGCATCGTTATCTCTTATAAATAGGGGCGTTCTGGCGTTGTTTTTCTATCCAAGTTTCTTTATCTGCTCATTCACCCTTTTCTCCTTACCATCTTCCTCTATTGTTGATCACTATGTTTGGTGTCTACGGCCTTAGGGTTGTTTGGTAGCGTTGCAATAGGCCATGTCGTGGCCCTTTGCCTGAGCTCCTCTTTGTTGAACATGATTATGTCGTTCTGTCACTGCTGTCGCTGTCCCTATTGGCTCGAGACGATGATATACGGGGATCAACTTTCCTCGCTTGTAAAATTTCTTCGGATTATATATCGCTTCTCACAAGGGGGATTGGATTATACACCGCTGCTCACCTTCATACCCCACTCGACGTGGTACTTCACCTCGAGCTAGTAGCTTGTATGACTCAATGTTCCAAGAAGTGGATTCTAAGTAGATGTGCAAGTGAAGCCGATGATCACTAGGTCTACTATCTCTCCGAGGTTCTCTTGGCCTATGAGGGTCCTCGACCTTTGGCGGGCTATGGCGTTTTTCATCCCTCCCTACTTTTTGACCTATCCTTTGGGGATATCAGTGTGGAAGGCAGAGATGAGGCTTCTGAGGATGCATGCTCGGAGGCGTTTGTTGCAGGAGGTGGACCTTTAAGAATACACTAGGATCTAGGCTTTTACCATGTGTGTGCATCCCTTTGCTTTTTTGTTTCTGTATAAGGACCCCCCGAGGGCCATTGTAAGCTAATATTTATGAAATATGAAGACATCTTCTTTACTTCTGCTTTTGATTTTTGCCGTGTTCTTGTATACTCTAGTGCGTTTGCGGAGATTTTGAGTGTATGCCTCTGTTGACGATCATCAATATTCTTTTCGGCCTATGATCGACAGAAATGGCTCCTTTCCAAGCTCATCGTTGTTCCTGAGATCAAGCCTAAAGCGGTCCGGTAAACTTGGATCATCAGGGCCCTTGAGCCTCGTGGAGGTAGAGAACTAAAGTGAAAGTCAACTTCGGGCATTTGGATTTTTTACTTTGAGCTTGACGTAGATAACCCTTTAAGGTGTTGTAGGCGGGTTTCTGAGGAGGGTCTATTCGTACTTAGGCGACTTCCTGAGGTCGAGCCCTTGTGGACGGAGCTCAAAGTGCTTATTTTTCTTCTTGAGAGAAAACCTCGATGTCGGGTGCCACCTCAGAACTAGAGACGATGTCGCTAATCTTTTGGGGCCTAACTTTCTTCTGACAGAGGTCCTCGGGTCAGGCACCACCTCATGATCTATACTGAAGCCGTTGGCCTCCCCAAGATTATCCTGGGTAGGCAAATCATTGCTTTTCCCCCTACATATTTAGGATGGCTCCCGCTTCTTGGAAGATCCTATTATTTTAGGTAGCTATCCTCTTGCCCTGGCATCGAGTCCTTCATTACCTTAAGCGCAAAAGTGTTTGCGTAGGTTCCTGCTTCAGTTTTCTAGTTGTATCATAGCCATGGCTGCTACTTCAGGGCCTGCCCGGTAGGGAGGGGAGAGCTCCACTCCCAATGCTCAGGATCCACGGGAGTTTATTCTGAAGACTATGTCTTCGATAAGAGAGGATCGTGTTTGATTTCTGCTTGAAGTATCGGGTTACTTTGGCGCAGATACATCCCTCGTTTTGGTGAGTAGTGCTGATGATGAGATTCTTTGCGGAGAAGGCTGGGCTTGAATTCACTCTTAGGCACCTCGTCAGGCTGTATCGACCCTTTCATCATCGAGGCCTGCTAACCTTGCGGTGCCGTTCGTCCATGCCCTTTGTTGTTGATGATGAGGAAGATGGGGATCGAGAGTGGGTCAGTCGATTTGTCTGGGTCCGAACGACTGACATTATCCTCGTGGAACTCATTCCACTTCTCGAGGAATGGAATTATGTGCGAGTGGAGTGTCTCGTGCTTTCTTAGATTCGCTTGTAGCAAAAACCAGTTTAGTAATTGTGTTTCCTCCTTTTCTGCAACAACTTCATGGGCGCCGAGCAAAGTTTTCGATTTGCCCGGCTAGGTCCGGAGGTTGGCGACCCATTCGACTTGCGACGAGCATAGGTGGCGAGCTGTGTCCCGGGGCAGATGGGAAGCGAAATACCAAGGTATGTGCGTACGCCACTTTTACCTTGGTCTTCGTATATTTGAGATGATATTTTCCTCTTTCTTTTGTACTGGCCTTGCCGTCATAAGTATCAGAAGGTCCCTAGGGGCAAGGTTGTGCTCCTCCGGAGAGGGGGAGGAGTTGTCGGCTTCTGAGCTAAGGGACGACGGTGATAAACGAGATTTCCACTCGCAGTGCGATGGAGATTTTAGCAGGGCCAAACGGGTCTGTGTCTTCGAGGAGAAAACATCGCCCGAGCTTACTATTTCTGAATTCTTCAGTTTCGGAATGGTGGTTCCTCCGAGTGATCATGCTTCGACTGAGTTTGGTTCTTCTAGGGCTGAGGGGGCTGGACCAACAGGAGTGTGCTCGGCCTTCGAGAAGTCCACCACCTTCACTTCATGGTGAGTTTCGACATAGTCCTTTCGCATCTCGTGTCTTCCCTTCCTTATCGAGTTTTCCTTCTACAAGCCTTTGATAGGCTCAGGTATGAGCTGCTCCATCATGGGGCTAGGCTTCGGAAAGCTCTAAATGCGGGTAGGTCCCTTAGACTCCTCTGCGAGGAGAGGGAGGTTGAGTTGATGCACTGGCGATATGAGGCATAACAGAGCTCGAATTACGAGAGCTATTTGATGGAGCAGGTAACATCTCGTAGTACGTGTTTCTATTTTTAACCTATAAGGTTAATCGTTTTGCCTATCTCAGTTGCAGCAAAAGATGGGGGCTCTGGAGCACCTTAGGGGTGAAGCCGACCGAGTTAGGAATGACTGTGGCGAACTAAGAGCTTAGGTGCAGGCTCAAGCCTCAGAGGAGAAGGGTGCCTTGGATAAAGTTCCCGCCTTCGAGGCCTAACTCTTTTTGACTCATGACAACTCTTCAGTTCAACCAGATATGATCACGAAGCTCGAGTCCAAACTTGCGAGGGTGAGGGCTGAAATCGTTGATGCTCGGGCTGAAGCAGCATTGAGTCGGACTAAGGCTGATCAGGATATGGCGATTCATTTGAAGGATGCTACTGATGCCCAAGCCGAGTTGAAGAAGGCCCTCAGTCGTAAAAAGATTACCGAGGAATATGTTCATTGCAGATCCCAAAGAGAGGTATTCGAAGAAATTGGTGCCAGGGGTTTTATTCTCCTGGAAGAGCTGGCTCGAGCGAGGGCGGACGAGCGCAATGCTCGGTCACTTCTTGCCGATGCCACAGAGAGTGAAGATGAGGCTGGTAGGTCGTAACCTTCTGAAGCAGAGCATAAACTTTGCCATTTTGTATGTGATATTCACAGAGCGCATTTGTAGATGGAGAATGCACCTTTTTGCATATGTAAATAGAAGAAAACCTGAAGTTTTATCTCTTATGTATCCCTTTTTGCTTTGCTTTTGACCAGGCAAGCTGGTTTCGGAGTTGGAAAGAATCCTTAGATTCGTAATATGGTTTTAGAGCTCACCAGGCAGGATCAGAGGCTCTTTTATGCTCGGTTAATGCGGCTTTTAAAGCAAGCTGACGTTAGAGCTCTTATGCTTTGCTCAGCTGTTTTGGGCTTTTAGTCTCCGAGTCAGGTTTTGGCTTGAGCCTACTTAACCTTCAAGATTTTGTGCCTGCATGGGAGGATGACAATAGCTCTTACGCCTTGCCCTTGGGCATTCAGATTTTAACTATTTTCGGCTCAGTCTCCGAGTCGGGTTTCGACTCGAGCTTAATTGACTCTCAAGTTTTTTTTGTGCTGGCGACTATGGCTCTTACGCCTTGGGTCGAAGTGACCTTTTAAGTATGTGGCCCTGAGGCTCTAATAAAATGACGATAATGATAAAGAGTCACTAATGACATGTGCCTTATTACAACCAAAGCCTAAAACAAGTCTATAAAGCAAGTAAAACATAATTTTTTAATCTATTTAGTCCGAGAAGGACCTTCTCCATGCTTGGCCTTCTTTGCTACATCGATCAAGTTCCCATGTCGCACATGTCCAGCAGCAGATGCGCCCTTGCTAGGAGACCTCCTTCGTTTTCATCCATGTTTTGATAGCATGTAACCCTGTTTCTCATTTTCCCTTTCAGTTCCATCAATCCCTGCTCTAAATACTCCAACCTCTCTGTTGATTTAGTTGTTCGGTTGAATGTCTAGCAGAGAAGGTAGAATCCTAAGAACTCTTTTCGCGTGGTTTTTGTCACTTGGTGCAAGATTTTCCCACCAATCCAGTAACAAAGGTAGGATATTCCGAACCATGCCGAACCTGGGGACCTCGTGCCTCATTTCTGAAAACAGATAAAGTCAGCCCTTGCCCCTTCAGATTCAGCTATTTTCACGCTAATGATCAACATATTTGCATGTTTTTCTCCAAATGATGCACATATTGTGATTACGTCCCTTAGAATTATGGAAATCCCGATGAACTTTGGACAAGGTTTGTCTTAGTGAGTTATTGCGCGGACATCGTTCTATCTCATACTAGGTTTAGACATGATGCATGCACAACTAATTTTAGAATGGGGTTTTTAGAAGAGTCTAGATTGGTACCCTCAAGTGGACAACTTGAGAGGGAAAGGCACTGAACCATCGATTGCACCGCTAATCGACTAGTTTTACCGCAAATAAGCCTTTCCAAATTTAAAGGGTTACTTTAGGAAGAGCACGGACACTCATCAAGTGCCGCTATGGTATTAATATGCACGAGCAGAATCTGATGCCGAGCATGCTTTATGCAAAGATAAAATAACACTTTGTCAAGTATTTTCACATTGAAATCAGTAATGCAGTATTGAATGGAATGTAAAGACATAAAAGAAAGGAAAACAAGGAAGAAATTAGTTCGCATAATAAAAGAATTGTAATAAAGCAAATAAAAAAGTAAGGGTTGGGGAGAGATATGATATAGAAAAAGATTTGGAAGCAGGTGATCATGATTAGGGAATAAGGGGAAACACATGTTGTAATCACATTAAACGAAGAATTGCATATGAGTTCATATAAAGGGGAAATGGGGAAAAGGATTGGCATATAGCAATAAAAGGGAAAAATAGGAGCGGGAGATTCAAGTAATAGCAAAATAACAAAGACACGCTTATTAGGGAAGACTAATTCACAAAGATCAAGTTAATTTATGGTAAGAGCCTAAAATATCCCCAGTAGAGTCGCAATGCTATCGCGCCCCTTTTTCTCGCGAAATCGGGTTTCGATATTTACAACTCTTTTAAGGAAGAGTTTTAAAAGAGAGAGTCACCACCTAACGATTTTTAAGGTGTGTTAGGGCACCTGTTTGCAGATAATTCTATTTAACCAGTTTGCGTCACCAAAGATCGGGTAAGGGCTCTAAATTACCTCGAAGAGAAGGTGTTAGGCACTCTTCGAGGTCCATAACTGCTGGTCCAAACCGAACTCAATTATATGAATTATTCTATGTGATCGAAGATAAGAAACAAAGGGATCTGGGGAGTTCATTATTAAACACAAATAGTTAATGACAAACAAGGTGTGTGTGTGTGTGAGGGGTCCCTAAATATTTTAGCCTAAAGGGTCACCCCGTGCAATATAAATAATACTTCGTAACTCCCTCAAGATGGGGTGTTACTCATATTATTCAACGGGTGCAGACTATCATCTCCTGCTACTCGATTACTATCTTTAAGTTGTTACCAAAAGCGTACTAGTTCAATTATAACTCGTACCCTATGCGTGCACTACCCGCCCCATGCCTATGGTCCTAAAGACATTTGGACCTCTATTTTGGATAGTTCCAGACCTAACTTAGGTTGCTCAAAATGAGAAAACTAGGACATATACAAAACAAGTTGGACTTCACATAAAAGCAGTTAAGGGCTCAAGTTAGCCTCCACACTTAGACAATAAATTCACGCAAACAAATTAGGCATTTGAGAGTTTCAAAAACTGGATCCTACAAACATGATTTCCATGTGATTCTGGATTCTACTCATACTGGTAGTTATGCAAAGTAATTCCTAAGTGACCGTATAGTTGCCTACTGATTATAAGTATAAGCGGTTAAACCTATAGGCATGTTATCTAGGTGATTTACTCAATGTTAGGTAGTGACAAACAACGTGAGATATTCAGAGTTACTCAATTGTTCATATATGCATGCTTTCTAATAACGTTCAATGAGGAAGTGTTTTAGAGCTTAATTTTAGTGCTTAACATAGATGGTGATCATCCTATAGACATGATTCCTACCCTTGATGATTAAAACTGATTTTAGTTCCTATAGGCATGCATACTAAATGGACAAGCATGGCACTAGCATGTCAATCAATTAAGAACCCTATAAACATGATTTATAAAGGGGCAGATTTGAACATACAGCAATGAAAATTGAAATTTGGTTGTTTTATTTCCTATAAGCATGGTGTCTAATCATGTAAAGCAAAGTAGGTAGGATATTCATACTTAAGTAAAAGTAATCCCCTATAGGCGGGTTATCTAACATATAATAGCAGAATACATTTTAATAAATAAACACATATAGGCAGGTTATCTAACATACAATAGCACAAAGTAAACACCTATAGGCATGTTATCTACCCATTTCAGGCAAAACGTTAAAATAAACCCAGTTTCCCAATTTACTATTGCCCCAATTGTTATTACAAATAATTATTACAGACTACAACCGAATAAATGAATTACAAAGTATATAAACTGTAGGAAGCCTGCAGTAGGCCCAAATAAACCTGGACAAACCAGGCCTTCAACTCATAGCATCTCCAGAGCCCATGTTCATAAGTACAATATGACCAGTGGTGAGTGATTCAACCATACTTCAAAGATAAGCATACAGAACCCGAATCTCTAGTGTGTCAGAGTTCCCAAGGGCTTCACAAACCCCAAGCAATGCTCACACTAGAGAAGGGAGATTAGAGCCAGTTCAAGGAAAACTATGGACCAAATCCTAGTGTATTAGAGTTCATGAGGGTCTCATATGAACCTTGAGCAATGTTCATACCAGGAAGGCCAAGGGACAATACTTAGATTACTTTGGCTTTCAGCCAATAGAGAATTATAATTCAGAAGAGTGCCTGATAGGATTGGGAAGTATACTTAGGGATAGAATCACACATAGAACAAAGACAAACACTTTGAAACTAAGCAGACATGAAACTAACAAGTTTGAAAATAAACAAAGTCATAAACTGATAAGGACCAATTCCTAAACATATTTCACCAAAGCCAGTAAAGAATTTAGACTAGGATAAGTCATAGAAAGGCAATTAATTAATCAATAATGAGTCAAGAAGCACATTAGTTATCAGTAAGAACTAATAGCATGGTGAGCACAAAATCAGATAAATAATATGTTAACAGATTTAACAGCAAACTAAGGTATGCATGATGAACTAGTTTTTTAGGAAGGGTATCAAAACATACATAATATTAAAAGACATACATAATAATTAAGTAGATTTCATCAATTAGTCTACTGAGTTAAACATGACTAGAATACAGAAAACAACTAATCAATTAACAGTAACATATTGAACGAGTAATAAAGTAGAAAAAGGCTTCAACAACTTACTAGTTCAGATGAAACAAAAAGAAATTTAATAGTGTAGCAATGATCACCAATAGGAGCAAGCAATAGAGGATTTCTAGCCTTGGCTTCCAGCCGACCAAGAATCAAACACAGAATAAGAATAGTTGTGTATAGTTTTTTTAGTAGTGATAGTATTGAGTTCTTACTGTGTCTAAAGGGGAATGGGGGAGAGGTTTATATAGCACTGGACTAGGGCACACAAATATGGCAATAATTAATTAAGGAAAGCATCTAACAATTAACTTAAGGAAAGAAAACTAATAACTCTATTTAAGGTAAGTCATAAGTAAAGAGACATGTATAAGCATGTAGATAGAGATTTTAACAAGCAATTAAAGAATCAAATAGATTTGAAGAATAAAAAAATTCTAAGTTTAGGGTAAGTAAAATTGGCGAAAATAATCAAAAGAAAAACTATAATAAAGATGCACAGAGACGGATAAACGAAAACATTAAAGATTGAACCAGATTTGGTTCGACTTTGAAGAATCAAAAACCCTAAATTTTAGAATCAAAAACCCTAATTTTTAGAGAAATATATATATATATATATATATAGAGGGAAAAATTGAGTATCAACACTCCCAAACCTCAACTTGATCAGCTAACCATCCGGAATTCACCCGAGGCCCCTGGGACCTCAACCAAACATACCAACAAGTCCTAAAATACCATACAAACTTAATCGAGCGTTAAAATCACATAAAACAACACTAAAAAATGAATCACCCCCAAATCCAAACTTAATGAACTTGAAACTTCAATTCCACCACCAATGTCGAAACCTATCAAATCACGTTCGATTGACCCCAAATTTTGCTCACAAGTCATATTCAACATTACAGACCTACTCCAACTTCCAGAATTGGATTCTGACCCTGATATAAAAAAGTCCACTACCGGTGAAAATCTCCAAAAATTCGACTTTCACCATTTCAAGCCTAAATTAGGTACAGACCTCCAAAATATAATCTGGACACGCTCCTAAGTCCTAAATCACCCAACAGATCTAACAAAACCGACATAACTTCATTCTGGAGTTGTCTTGACACAGATTCAACTACGGAAAAAACCCTAAGGCTTAAGCCCCCATTTAGGGACTAAGTGTCCCAAAACATTCCAAAAATCAAAACGAAACCTCTCGACAAGTCGCATAAATAGAAAAAGATACGGAGGAAGCACTTAATAGAGGATCGGGGCTATAACTCTCCAAATGGCCGGCCGGATCGTTACATATATTTCAGATAGTAGCGTAGTATTTTGTATATTCTACTAGTTGCTCATACACTAGCGACACCAGGTCTTGGAAATGTGCTAGTAGGCACTTAATGGCTTTTGAGTATTTATTTCACTGTACTTGCTTTTTCATTTGTTTACGCTTTACTTTATTAAATTTTTCACTTCTTATTTACATAATAAATAAAAAATGTACTACCTTGAATTTTTTTTAAAAAGAATAAATACATGGCTAGTTCACTGTTGGATTGCCTAGTGGCGACATTGGGCGCCATCACGACCTACAAGAGAGATTGTGTCGTGATATATAATGTATATCAAACTGATATATATTACTTTGTTCTCATAAGAAATAGTTTACTTATTAATTGGAGGCAATCTATAGATCATTTTGCTATGCCAACTATCATGTAAACCAACTTATCAAGATGAACTGTCTTGAATAGAAAATCTGAAAATTACGCTCTAAATTAAATTATTGAGCAAGTTACCTCGCAAATAAAGGTTGCGGGTTAATAATAATCGCACATGTAACCATATAATAGATGCATTTTTATAAGGTTAATATGGCAGGTGAATACGCACATATTCACCTTTGATATTTCCAGCATTCATGGGATTCAATCCCAATTTTAGATGGTCTATTAATTAATGAGAACAAGCAACATAAGAGAATTCTTAAAGAACTTTCTAGTTCTTTAATATTTACCCATGTGAATTCTCTTTTATTTTGCACATCGTACTTTAATGGCAAAATACATAAGTTACCCCCTGAATTATGGACCAAATCCCTGTTACACACTTTTTACGGACAAAAATTACCTTACACACTTAACCTTTCTAAAGTGTAGCTAAGACACACAACTTTTTTCTTGACCAGTTTTTTAAAATATGTGTAATGTCATGCACCAATAAGGTCGTGACACACCTAACTCAAGGAACAAAAAAGAAAAATACTAAATTTACACCACAATTGATATATTTAAAAGAAAACAACCCCCCTCCCTCCCCCACGTCTCTCATCTTATTCAAGCTCCCACATTCGTCGAATTCCTCCTCTAAACTCCAACAACCATGGAAATACCCATCAGAAAAAAATATTCACATGAATCAAGCACTTTCATATCCATACAATTGAAGCACCCAAACTTATCAACTTTTGAAATTTCTAATTACCAATCTGTAACTTCAGAATCTATTTCAAGTTAAAACTGCACAAAAATGAACACCCTTTCATGAGTTCAACTAACAATCTTATTATTAAGCCTGACACTTCGTTGGTGAAAAAGAAAAAAAAAAGAAAAGTAAAAAATGATGGTACTTTAAGTGTTGTCCATGTCATCCACCACTATTGCCATTAATTTTTAGAGCAAAACCCGCAAACACTATAAACCCTTTTTTCACACTCATTCAAAAAAAATTAAATTTTTGAAGTCAAAGAAAGAATCAGCAAATCTAAAAATAAAATTATGAAAATAAATGGAGAAATCAGTCAATGATTTCATTAGCAGATCTAAAAATATTTAAAATTGAAGGAGATGACTAATTAATTTGGAACTTGGACCTAGCTCTAAAACTATTTTTTGTGTTTGAGAGTTTAATCTATGGAGAATACAAATTAGATGTCCAAGGGAAAACGAAAACGGGTGGAGGGTGGGGGTGTGGAAAAGAGACCAAATTATTTGGAGATGAAATAACTAAAAATTGAAAAGAAAAAACTTAACAAAGGCTGGGGACATGTTGCATTTAGATAATGGTTTAGACCCGAAAGTGTCACATTCATGTGCCTTTTTTTGTGTGTAAAACACACGCGCTAGCTGTCAAAAGTGGTGTGTCTTAGCTATACTTTTGAAAGGTTGAGTGTGTAAGATGATTTTCATTGCCAGAAAGTGTGTAATAGAGATTTGGTCCATAGTTCAGGTGGTATCTTATGTATTTTTCCTACTTAAATTAATATGCTAAACTTATTATGCCAACTGGATAAATTTTCAATATTGATAAATTTCAGGTTTACACTATGACGTGTGCAATTATCAATAAACTCCAAGTTAATTATGATATGGGTTTTTATATTAATAAAATTCTATTTTATTGTGGTATTATTTTATTTATGTAGTACAAACTAGAGAATAAAGCGGGTAGCTTTTCATATAAATATTGCCTTGCTAAAAGTTATAGTAATAGAGGATATTAAAACTTTCAATTATTTTTAGTCTCAATATAACCAACCGCATTCACGAATATTTTAGAAACTCAATATTTTTCTTTGAGACATACTACGACACAATTCCTTATTAATAATCAATTTATTTTTCCAAAATAGTATAATTGGCTCTTCTAGAGCTCTCAATTAATTTTGTACTATCATATATTCATCAATATCTACAAGGTGAATGAATATCTCTTTCAAAGAGAAAGTTATACCATTATGGTCATGGTCAAAATTATATGCAAGATCTGTTTATTGCATTACTGTTGTCCTTTAATAATCACATTGCCAAAATATTTTGGCATACAATAGGTACGTGATGAATGGTCATTCATGTCATAATAATGACATTATTTTCTTATTTCCTCTCAAACCTCCTTCTTATAGACATTCACCTTAAATACAGTTCTATTTATAACAAGCATTAAGTGTTTGAACCATTCAAACTAAAACCAATATGAATCAAAATTTGGAAGGAGTATAAAAGTAGTTTTTTATAATGCAATCGATATAATATGAAAGAAATCGAAAAGACCATAATAAAGTTATGGGGCCCATTACAAACAACATTTGCTTTTACACATGAGATATCTAAAAATATATTTTCTTAATTTCAATATGGTAAAAAGCTATGATGGCCTATTTCCACTATATAAAGTGATTATTCTTGAACTAGGTAGGATATCTAGCCCGGTCTTCAATTCATCATACATATTAAATATAAGTTCTTTTATCTTCATAAATAAGATCGAGCTTTAATAGTAACTAGTCTTAGGATACGTGCGTTGCGCGTGTATCCTATTGTAATGACTCAATAGGTCATCTAGAGTTTTATCCCATAATTCTATGTTCTAAAACCTCAAATAGCTCCTTTTAGCCTTTTCAATTTGCGTGCACAGTCCGTGTCTTTTTTTGGAAGGCTTTTATGTGAAAAATTGATTAAAATATGAATTCATACATTAAAAATTTATTTGAGTTGACTTCGGTCAACATTTTGAGCAAATGGACCCGAATCCATATGACAGTCTCGGTGGGTCAGTATCATGATTTGGGACTTGTGCGTATGACGAGCATCGAATTCAGAGGTCCCTAGCTTGAGTTATCGCATTTTGTCAAAAATTTGAAGTTTAAAGGTTTAAAGAATTTATAAATTTGACCGAAGTTTGACTTTGTATCTACCAGGTCTGAATTTTGGTTCCAGATCTTGGTATAGGTTCATTATTGTATTTACGATTTGTCTGCAAAATTTGGTGTAAAACGGAGTTGATTTGACGTGATTCGATCGCCCGGTTGTTAAAGTAAAAATTCTTAAGTTTCATTAAAAATTTCATTCGTTTTGTTGTCCGGTTCATAGTTCTAAGTGTTATTTTGCTATTTTGATCGCGTTAGTGAGTTTGTATGATATTTTTGGATTTGTGTGCATCTTTGGTTTGGAGCCCCGAGGGCTCGGGTGAGTTTCGGATAGGCTACAGAGTGAATTTGGACTTAGAATCATGGCTGATGCCTTTTTGCTTCTAGTAAGGCTGGGGGATCCTCGCATTTGCGAGGTAAAAGTTTGCATTTGCGAACTTGCTAATTCCGCTTTTGCGAAGGCAGAGTCAAATTTGTGACTCAACATATTCTTGACAATCTTCGCATTTGCGAAGAAAAGGTGTTATACCTCATGTTTTCATACATGGAAGTACGCCATAAGTAAATTGATATAAGCTCGGAAATGAGATGTTACATTACGCATTCTCGTACGTCAAGGTTTTGTCGTAAGTTAATCGACGTAAGTTCGGGAATGATATTATTTTGAGAAGCATTATGCTATTTCAAACAAGTGATGAGTAAATTCATGAAGGAGAGAGGGTAAGCAAATCGAAGAAAATGAATTTCGTTGAAGTTTGGCATTTGGGATAAAATACGGCTCGATCTAAAATACCCGGTATTTGTGGACTAGTGCCATACAATGTACCACCTGACCATGATAGTAAGGCGCATAAGGTATGTTAAAAGTGAATAGTATTTTAAGTAATTTGAGATAATTCTTAATTATGTGAATAATCGGGTAATTATTGATTTTAGTAGGAGATTAACAATTAATTAAAGAGTTGGATAAAGTTAGGCCCTCCCCACATGGCAACAAGCCACTCCCAAGAATTATGACTCTTTAAGTCATTAGAGTATGTGGCAAAAATTGAGATGTGGGAGTTGGCAAAGAACGTTAGTTGCATGCTATTAAGATTATAAATATCATCCTTATTTGTTTGGATTGCCACAACTTTATGAAGTTATCATAAGAGCTAATAGAAAAGGAAATTATTGTGAGAGATTCAAACTGTTTCCACCATTTTAAGAATGGGCGTGCTCTTGCAATGACTACTGGTACACTCTATATACCATGATTATAGATCATTATTCTTCTATCAAATACAACACGCATGGTAAGGCTAGAAGTTAGTCACATATCCATTTAATAAAGGAGGGCCATTCTAAGTCCTAAAAACGTGAAAGTCACAGATTCATTCTTAAGAATATGAGAGTCATTTAGCAGAGCGTGAAATTGGGCAATTATAGTGGAGTACAGTGCAATTTTTTTCATAAATATCATACGAATTTTTTTCTACTCCAATTTTGCCATTATGTGTTGTCACAATTGACATGTGTTAGAGGGATTGTAAAGAGAATTGACTCAGGTATGTTAAGGCTAAGCTCTTCCTTCATTTTGGTATGATCTCATCATTATACAAGTTTGATAACGACGCATAAAGAAAAATTCATATCCCGGAATTTACATATATTTTGTTAGTCTCGCAAGTTGCGTATATTTTCCTAGTTTTGTAAGTTACAATATTCTCTTTATCGGGATTTCATATTCATTTGAGTATTTTATTCTTCCAGTCAAGAGAGCAGAGAGTTTATATATACAGTATTAAAGTATATTCATTACCATCGAGCTATAATCGATGGACAGGCCCCTACTGGGCAACCTCTCAGATGGTAAGTTATATACCGAGTCTACTGTGGCCGAGCGCTTATGAGCGAGCCCAGTTAGTTGAGATACAGAGCCTAGTATGGCCGAGCGCCTATGAGCGAGCCTACTACGGTAGAGCAGTTATATATATACAGTTATATATCGAGCCTACTATGGCCGAGCACTTATGAGCGAGCCTAGTTAGTCGAGATACAGAGCCTAGTATGGCCGATCGCCTATGAGCGAGCCTACTATGACAAAGCAGTTATATACCGAGCCTACTTTGGCCGAGCGCTTATGAGCAAGCCCAGTTGGTCAAGATACAGAGCCTAGTACAGCCGAGAACCTATGAGCGAGCCTATTACGACAAAACAGTTATATATATATGCTGAGCCTTATAGGGTCGGACAACTTTTACTTACTATATTAAGAGAGATGAGTCAGTATCAGCAGGTAAGCATATCTTCAGATTATCTTTGACTTCCAGCTACTTGCATTTGTTATATTATTAGTTCACTTTTAGCTTTCAGTATATTGCCTTACATACTTGGTACATTATTTCGTACTGACGTCCCTTTTTCCTGGGGACGCTGCGTTTCATGCTCGCATGTCCCGATAGATAGGTCGAGAGCCCTCCAAGTAGGCTATTAGCTCAGCGGAAGATGTTGGTGCACTCCATTTGCTTCGGAGTTGCTTGTTTGGTTAGTATAATTTAGACGTATATTGTTTGGTATGGCGGGACTCTGTCCCGACCTTTATGATATTTATGTACTCTTAGAGGCTTGTAGACATATGTCGTGTACGTGAAAGATTGTACGACCTTGTCAGCCTATGTTTTGAGTTTAAAAATGATCATGTTGGCCTATTAGGCCCGTATGTCATGTTTATATGATGATGTAATAAGAAAGATACGTTACGTTGGTGCTCGGTTAAGTAAGGTACCGGGTGCCTGTCGCGGCCCATCGGTTTGGGTCGTGACAAAAGGTCCGCATTTGCGAGGGCTGGGGGTTTGCATTTGCGACCAATACATCGCATTTGCGATGACTGTGTTTCTGAGAGGGGTTCGCATTTTCAACCTCTTTCTCGCAATTCTGATGTTCGCAATTGCGAACAAAATGTTGCAATTGTGACATTCGCATCTGGGTAAAAAACTGAGTTTGATAGGATTTTGCTCATTCTTTTAAATTTTCAACCTAAAGACCTTAGAGGCGATTTTCCCAAGAGTGTTTCTTCCTCAATTCATTAATAAGTGGCTCTAACCAACTTTATTTCAATTACCCACTATATTTCATAAGATTTTAACCCTAAATCTAGGATTTTCATTGTAGAAATCGGGAATTTGGGTAGAATTAGGGATTTTTGTAAAAGTAGAATTCAAACCTCGAATTGAGGTCTGATTTTGAAACAAATTACAAAACCGAGCTCGGAGGTGAATGCGTAACCAGATTTTTGTCCGAATTTTGGGTTTTGACCAAGCGAGCCCAGGTTGACTTGTCACGACCCAAATTCCATTATAGACCGTGATGGAGCCCAACACCGTTGTTAGGAAAGCCAACACTGATCAGCTAGTGAATTCCCATCTTAAATAAATTAGTAAGTGATAACTTCTCCTTATTTGATAAAAAGTTTAGGAGTTTGAAATTTTAACATAAATAAATGGAAGAAATAAATACGAATCATAATCATGTAAGTAAACCAAAATCATAAGTCTACTAGTTTGTGTGCCAAGACCTGGTGTCACAAGTATGTGGTCAATCTAGTAGAATATACAAAACCATACTATGCTACTATCCAAAAAGAAATAGATAGAAAAATAAAGCCATGAGAGAGACTCCAGCTGCTGTAGAACGGCTAAAAATTGTAGCTCAACGGGAAGTCTCAAACTGGGGAGTCAAGTCTACGCACCGGACTGATGACCAGATGCACCTGCCTCAAATCCTATACAATCAAGTACAGAAGTGTAGGGTGAGTACATAAAAGTATGTACCCAATAAGCATCTCGTCTAATCTCGAAGAAGTAGTGACGAGGGGTCGACTCCGACACTTTCTAGGGCCAACAATATAATAATATGAAGTTCCAATTTTTAAATCATATGTATATAGATAACAACAAGCTCAAACAAGAATAATAACTGAAAAATCCTTCCATCATTTTTAAGAAGTCAAGGCACTTTCTTTATTTGAAACAAGTGACATTTCAAGCAACAAATCATACAAACTATAAAGAGTTCCAGTTCTATTATCACACACAAATACAATCGAGGACGTTCGGTCCGATCCAACATAAAAGTAAACTGTGCACTGCCGAGTGTCGAATGATGCAAACCATAAATGCAACTATTCACCCCGCTCATGAATAATACATGCGACGCGGCCAAAACATAACCCCGCTCGCGAATCATATGCACGACGCGGTCAAACCTAATTTTATCATTTATATCATAACCCTTTCTAGATTCTTTTCAAAAATGAAGACAATTAAACTTGAAGCCCTTAAATCCTTAGAAATCCTCAATTTAATTCCTTTCATTACAATTAGCACACATAATCAAATAATGGTATCCACAAAGCATGGTGTAAACCTAAAACTACCCGGACATAATAGAAATAGTAGCTACGTACGGACTCTCGTCATTTCGTGCGTACGTAGCCCCCACAAATATCCACATATTACTCAAAATGTTGACTCAAGTCAAACTTGGCCTTTTAGGCCAACCTTAAGGAATCAAGTGTTCCGATTTCAACCCAAACTCTTCCAAATCCCGAACCAACCATCCCCCAAGTCATAATTAGTAAAAGCAAGTACGGAAAGTTTTATTCAAGGGAACGAGGTTCTAGAAAGCAAAATGACCGATCGGGTCGTTACATTCTCTACCTTTTAACAAATGTTCATCCTCGAACGAGTTTAGATTCATACTTGAAGTGTTGAATAAGTGTGGATATCTGCTCCGCATGCCATCCTCGAACTCCTAGGTCGCCTCCTCGACTGGATAAATTTTCAATATTGATAAATTTCAGGTTTACACTATGACGTGTGCAATTATCAATAAACTCCAAGTTAATTATGATATGGGTTTTTATATTAATAAAATTCTATTTTATTGTGGTATTATTTTATTTATGTAGTACAAACTAGAGAATAAAACGGGTAGCTTTTCATATAAATATTGCCTCGCTAAAAGTTATAGTAATAGAGGATATTAAAACTTTCAATTATTTTTAGTCTCAATATAACCAACCGCATTCACGAATATTTTAGAAACTCAATATTTTTCTTTGAGACATACTACGACACAATTCCTTATTAATAATCAATTTATTTTTCCAAAATAGTATAATTGGCTCTTCTAGAGCTCTCAATTAATTTTGTACTATCATATATTCATCAATATCTACAAGGTGAATGAATATCTCTTTCAAAGAGAAAGTTATACCATTATGGTCATGGTCAAAATTATATGCAAGATCTGTTTATTGCATTACTGTTGTCCTTTAATAATCACATTGCCAAAATATTTTGGCATACAATAGGTACGTGATGAATGGTCATTCATGTCATAATAATGACATTATTTTCTTATTTCCTCTCAAACCTCCTTCTTATAGACATTCACCTTAAATACAGTTCTATTTATAACAAGCATTAAGTGTTTGAACCATTCAAACTAAAACCAATATGAATCAAAATTTGGAAGGAGTATAAAAGTAGTTTTTTATAATGCAATCGATATAATATGAAAGAAATCGAAAAGACCATAATAAAGTTATGGGGCCCATTACAAACAACATTTGCTTTTACACATGAGATATCTAAAAATATATTTTCTTAATTTCAATATGGTAAAAAGCTATGATGGCCTATTTCCACTATATAAAGTGATTATTCTTGAACTAGGTAGGATATCTAGCCCGGTCTTCAATTCATCATACATATTAAATATAAGTTCTTTTATCTTCATAAATAAGATCGAGCTTTAATAGTAACTAGTCTTAGGATACGTGCGTTGCGCGTGTATCCTATTGTAATGACTCAATAGGTCATCTAGAGTTTTATCCCATAATTCTATGTTCTAAAACCTCAAATAGCTCCTTTTAGCCTTTTCAATTTGCGTGCACAGTCCGTGTCTTTTTTTGGAAGGCTTTTATGTGAAAAATTGATTAAAATATGAATTCATACATTAAAAATTTATTTGAGTTGACTTCGGTCAACATTTTGAGCAAATGGACCCGAATCCATATGACAGTCTCGGTGGGTCAGTATCATGATTTGGGACTTGTGCGTATGACGAGCATCGAATTCAGAGGTCCCTAGCTTGAGTTATCGCATTTTGTCAAAAATTTGAAGTTTAAAGGTTTAAAGAATTTATAAATTTGACCGAAGTTTGACTTTGTATCTACCAGGTCTGAATTTTGGTTCCAGATCTTGGTATAGGTTCATTATTGTATTTACGATTTGTCTGCAAAATTTGGTGTAAAACGGAGTTGATTTGACGTGATTCGATCGCCCGGTTGTTAAAGTAAAAATTCTTAAGTTTCATTAAAAATTTCATTCGTTTTGTTGTCCGGTTCATAGTTCTAAGTGTTATTTTGCTATTTTGATCGCGTTAGTGAGTTTGTATGATATTTTTGGATTTGTGTGCATCTTTGGTTTGGAGCCCCGAGGGCTCGGGTGAGTTTCGGATAGGCTACAGAGTGAATTTGGACTTAGAATCATGGCTGATGCCTTTTTGCTTCTAGTAAGGCTGGGGGATCCTCGCATTTGCGAGGTAAAAGTTTGCATTTGCGAACTTGCTAATTCCGCTTTTGCGAAGGCAGAGTCAAATTTGTGACTCAACATATTCTTGACAATCTTCGCATTTGCGAAGAAAAGGTGTTATACCTCATGTTTTCATACATGGAAGTACGCCATAAGTAAATTGATATAAGCTCGGAAATGAGATGTTACATTACGCATTCTCGTACGTCAAGGTTTTGTCGTAAGTTAATCGACGTAAGTTCGGGAATGATATTATTTTGAGAAGCATTATGCTATTTCAAACAAGTGATGAGTAAATTCATGAAGGAGAGAGGGTAAGCAAATCGAAGAAAATGAATTTCGTTGAAGTTTGGCATTTGGGATAAAATACGGCTCGATCTAAAATACCCGGTATTTGTGGACTAGTGCCATACAATGTACCACCTGACCATGATAGTAAGGCGCATAAGGTATGTTAAAAGTGAATAGTATTTTAAGTAATTTGAGATAATTCTTAATTATGTGAATAATCGGGTAATTATTGATTTTAGTAGGAGATTAACAATTAATTAAAGAGTTGGATAAAGTTAGGCCCTCCCCACATGGCAACAAGCCACTCCCAAGAATTATGACTCTTTAAGTCATTAGAGTATGTGGCAAAAATTGAGATGTGGGAGTTGGCAAAGAACGTTAGTTGCATGCTATTAAGATTATAAATATCATCCTTATTTGTTTGGATTGCCACAACTTTATGAAGTTATCATAAGAGCTAATAGAAAAGGAAATTATTGTGAGAGATTCAAACTGTTTCCACCATTTTAAGAATGGGCGTGCTCTTGCAATGACTATTGGTACACTCTATATACCATGATTATAGATCATTATTCTTCTATCAAATACAACACGCATGGTAAGGCTAGAAGTTAGTCACATATCCATTTAATAAAGGAGGGCCATTCTAAGTCCTAAAAACGTGAAAGTCACAGATTCATTCTTAAGAATATGAGAGTCATTTAGCAGAGCGTGAAATTGGGCAATTATAGTGGAGTACAGTGCAATTTTTTTCATAAATATCATACGAATTTTTTTCTACTCCAATTTTGCCATTATGTGTTGTCACAATTGACATGTGTTAGAGGGATTGTAAAGAGAATCGACTCAGGTATGTTAAGGCTAAGCTCTTCCTTCATTTTGGTATGATCTCATCATTATACAAGCTTGATAACGACGCATAAAGAAAAATTCATATCCCGGAATTTACATATATTTTGTTAGTCTCGCAAGTTGCATATATTTTCCTAGTTTTGTAAGTTACAATATTCTCTTTATCGGTATTTCATATTCATTTGAGTATTTTATTCTTCCAATCAAGAGAGCAGAGAGTTTATATATACAGTATTAAAGTATATTCATTACCATCGAGCTATAATCGATGGACAGGCCCCTACTGGGCAACCTCTCAGATGGTAAGTTATATACCGAGTCTACTGTGGCCGAGCGCTTATGAGCGAGCCCAGTTAGTTGAGATACAGAGCCTAGTATGGCCGAGCGCCTATGAGCGAGCCTACTACGGTAGAGCAGTTATATATATACAGTTATATATCGAGCCTACTATGGCCGAGCACTTATGAGCGAGCCTAGTTAGTCGAGATACAGAGCCTAGTATGGCCGATCGCCTATGAGCGAGCCTACTACGACAAAGCAGTTATATACCGAGCCTACTTTGGCCGAGCGCTTATGAGCAAGCCCAGTTGGTCAAGATACAGAGCCTAGTACAGCCGAGAACCTATGAGCGAGCCTATTACGACAAAACAGTTATATATATATGCTGAGCCTTATAGGGTCGGACAACTTTTACTTACTATATTAAGAGAGATGAGTCAGTATCAGCAGGTAAGCATATCTTCAGATTATCTTTGACTTCCAGCTACTTGCATTTGTTATATTATTAGTTCAGTTTTAGCTTTCAGTATATTGCCTTACATACTTGGTACATTATTTCGTACTGACGTCCCTTTTTCCTGGGGACGCTGCGTTTCATGCTCGCATGTCCCGATAGATAGGTCGAGAGCCCTCCAAGTAGGCTATTAGCTCAGCGGAAGATGTTGGTGCACTCCATTTGCTTCGGAGTTGCTTGTTTGGTTAGTATAATTTAGACGTATATTGTTTGGTATGGCGGGACTCTGTCCCGACCTTTATGATATTTATGTACTCTTAGAGGCTTGTAGACATATGTCGTGTACGTGAAAGATTGTACGACCTTGTCAGCCTATGTTTTGAGTTTAAAAATGATCATGTTGGCCTATTAGGCCCGTATGTCATGTTTATATGATGATGTAATAAGAAAGATACGTTACGTTGGTGCTCGGTTAAGTAAGGTACCGGGTGCCTGTCGCGACCCATCGGTTTGGGTCGTGACAAAAGGTCCGCATTTGCGAGGGCTGGGGGTTTGCATTTGCGACCAATACATCGCATTTGCGATGACTGTGTTTCTGAGAGGGGTTCGCATTTTTAACCTCTTTCTCGCAATTGTGATGTTCGCAATTGCGAACAAAATGTTGCAATTGTGACATTCGCATCTGGGTAAAAAACTGAGTTTGATAGGATTTTGCTCATTCTTTTAAATTTTCAACCTAAAGACCTTAGAGGCGATTTTCCCAAGAGTGTTTCTTCCTCAATTCATTAATAAGTGGCTCTAACCAACTTTATTTCAATTACCCACTATATTTCATAAGATTTTAACCCTAAATCTAGGATTTTCATTGTAGAAATCGGGAATTTGGGTAGAATTAGGGATTTTTGTAAAAGTAGAATTCAAACCTCGAATTGAGGTCTAATTTTGAAACAAATTACAAAACCGAGCTCGGAGGTGAATGCGTAACCGGATTTTTGTCCGAATTTTGGGTTTTGACCAAGCGAGCCCAGGTTGACTTGTCACGACCCAAATTCCATTATAGACCGTGATGGCGCCCAACACCGTTGTTAGGAAAACCAACACTGATCAGCTAGTGAATTCCCATCTTAAATAAATTAGTAAGTGATAACTTCTCCTTATTTGATAAAAAGTTTAGGAGTTTGAAATTTTAACATAAATAAATGGAAGAAATAAATACGAATCATAATCATGTAAATAAACCAAAATCATAAGTCTACTAGTTTGTGTGCCAAGACCTGGTGTCACAAGTATGTGGTCAATCTAGTAGAATATACAAAACCATACTATGCTACTATCCAAAAAGAAATAGATAGAAAAATAAAGCCATGAGAGAGACTCCAGCTGCTGTAGAACGACTAAAAATTGTAGCTCAACGGGAAGTCTCAAACTGGGGAGTCAAGTCTACGCACCGGACTGATGACCAGATGCACCTGCCTCAAATCCTATACAATCAAGTACAGAAGTGTAGGGTGAGTACATAAAAGTATGTACCCAATAAGCATCTCGTCTAATCTCGAAGAAGTAGTGACGAGGGGTCGACTCCGACACTTTCTAGGGCCAACAATATAATAATATGAAGTTCCAATTTTTAAATCATATGTATATAGATAACAACAAGCTCAAACAAGAATAATAACTGAAAAATCCTTCCATCATTTTTAAGAAGTCAAGGCACTTTCTTTATTTGAAACAAGTGACCTTTCAAGCAACAAATCATACAAACTATAAAGAGTTCCAGTTCTATTATCACACACAAATACAATCGAGGACGTTCGGTCCGATCCAACATAAAAGTAAACTGTGCACTGCCGAGTGTCGAATGATGCAAACCATAAATGCAACTATTCACCCCGCTCATGAATAATACATGCGACGCGGCCAAAACATAACCCCGCTCGCGAATCATATGCACGACGCGGTCAAACCTAATTTTATCATTTATATCATAACCCTTTCTTGATTCTTTTCAAAAATGAAGACAATTAAACTTGAAGCCCTTAAATCCTTAGAAATCCTCAATTTAATTCCTTTCATTACAATTAGCACACATAATCAAATAATGGTATCCACAAAGCATGGTGTAAACCTAAAACTACCCGGACATAATAGAAATAGTAGCTACGTACGGACTCTCGTCATTTCGTGCGTACGTAGCCCCCACAAATATCCACATATTACTCAAAATGTTGACTCAAGTCAAACTTGGCCTTTTAGGCCAACCTTAAGGAATCAAGTGTTCCGATTTCAACCCAAACTCTTCCAAATCCCGAACCAACCATCCCCCAAGTCATAATTAGTAAAAGCAAGTACGAAAAGTTTTATTCAAGGGAACGAGGTTCTAGAAAGCAAAATGACCGATCGGGTCGTTACATTCTCTACCTTTTAAACAAATGTTCATCCTCGAACGAGTTTAGATTCATACTTGAAGTGTTGAATAAGTGTGGATATCTGCTCCGCATGCCATCCTCGAACTCCTAGGTCGCCTCCTCGACTGGTTGTCCCCTCCACTAAACCTTTACCACAGAAATTCTCTTGGATCTCAACTGGCGATCGTGTCTATCAACAATAGAAATTGGCTCCTTCTCATAACCCAAGCTCTCATTTAGCTGAATAGTACTGAAGTCTAACACATAAGACAAGTCGACGTGATACCTCCAAAGCATAGACACGTGAAAAGTTGGATGAACCCCGTAGAGGCTGGGAGGTAAAGCAAGATCATAAACAACCTCCCCAACTCGCCTCAACACCTCAAATGGGCCTATAAACCTTGGGCTCAACTTGCCCTTCTTACTGAACCTCATAATACCCTTCATCGGCGAGACTTTCAAGAGAACCTTCTCACCGACCATAAATGATACATCACGCGCCTTCTGATCTACATAACTCTTCTGTCTGGAATGTGCTGTGAAATATCACTCCTGAATCACCCTTACCTTTTCCAAGGCATCCTTTACCATATCGGTACCATATAACCTAGCCTCGCGGGCTCAAAACACCCGATGGGAGAACGACACCGTCGATCATATAAAGCCTCAAATGGAGCCATATCGATGTTGGACTGATAATTTTTGTTATAAGCAAACTCGACCAAAGTCAAGAACTGATCCCACTGTCCTCCAAAATCAATCACACATGCTCTTAGCATGTCCTCTAGTATCTGAACTGTCCGCTCCGACGGCCCATTGGTCTGATGTTGAAATGCTGTGCTGAGCTCTACACGGGTCCCCAACTCAATCTGTAAAGCCCTCCAGAAATGTGAAGTGAACTGAGGGCCTCTATCTGATATGATGGAAACAGGCACACCATGCAACCGAACTATCTCCCGAATATAAATCCGGGCCAACTTCTCTGAAGTATATGTAGTCACAATCAGCATGAAATGTGCCGACTTGTCAACCTGTCGACAATGACCCAAACTGCATCAAACTTCTACAAAGTCCGCGACAACCAAACTACGAAGTCCATAGTAATGCACACCCATTTCCACTCAGGTATAGTCATTTACTGAAGTAGGCCACCTGGCCTCTAGTGCTTATACTTGACCTGCTAGCAATTTAGGCACCTAGCTACATACTCCACTATGTCTTTCTTCATCCGCCTTCACCAATAATGCTATCTCAAGTCACGATACATATTCATAGCACCTGGATGAATAGAATACCATCAACTGTGTGCCTCCTTTAGAATCATCTCCCTCAAGCCATCGACATTAGGAACACATAAGCGACCCTGGAGTCATAGAACACCATCCTCGCTAATAGAAACCTCTTTGGCACTACCCTGTAGTACTGTCTCCCTGAGAACTGCCAAATGCGGATCATCAAACTACCGAGCCTTGATCTGCCTCAATAATAAAGACTGGGAAACAACACATGCAAGAACTCGGCTAGGCTCTGAAATATCCAACATCACAAGTCTGTTAGCCAAGGACTGATTGTCCAAAGCTAGTGGCCTCTCCTCTACTGAAATGAATGCCAAGCTACCCATACTCTCTACCTTCTTGCTTAAGGCATCCGCGATAGCATTTGCCTTGCCTGGATGATAAAAATGGTGATATCATAATCCTTCAGTAACTCAAGCCATCTACGCTGCCTCAAATTGAGATCTCTTTGCTTGAACAAATGCTGTAAGCTGCGATGATCAGTGTAAACCTCACATAACACCCCATACAGATAATGCCTCCATATCTAAAGAGCATGAACAATCGCGGCTAACTCTAGGTCGTACACAGGATAATTCTTCTCGTGTATCTTCTGCTGATGGGAAGAATATGTAATAACTCGCCCCTTCTACATCAATACACAACCCAAGCCAACGTGTGAAGCATCATAATAAACCATGTACATCCCCAAACCAGAAGGCAACACTAAAACTGGTGTTGTGGTCAAAGGCTCAAAGCTGTCTTGAGCTTTTGAAAGCTCGCCTCACAATCATCGGACAAATGGAATGGAGCACCCTTCTGGGTCAATCTAGTCAAAGGTGATGAAATGGATGAAAAGCCCTGCACAAACCGGTGATAATAACCTGCTAACACCAGGAAACTTCTAATCTTAGTCACCAAAGTGGGACGTGGCCAACTCTGAACTGCCACAATATTCTTGGGATCCACCTTAATACCCTCTCGTGATATAACCCCAAGAATGCAACACACTCTAGCCAAAAGTCACACTTGGAGAACTTAGCATATAGCTTCTATTCTCGCAACACCTGAAGCACCACTCTTAAATGCTGCTCGTGCTCCCCCATTATATGTGAGTAAATCAAGATGTCATCAATGAAGAAGATAACAAATGAATCAATATAAGGCCTGAACACCCGGTTTATTAAATTTATAAACGCCTCTAGGGCTTTAGTCAAGCTGAAGGACATCACTAGAAACTCATAATGGCTATATCTAGTATGAAAAGCAGTCTTCGGAACATCTAAGTCCTGAATCTTCAACTGATGGTACCTCAATCTCAAGTCGATCTTAATAAACACCCTAGAACCCTACAACTGGTCAAACAAATCATCGATATGCAGAACTGGGTATTTGTTCTTGATGGTAACTTTGTTCAACTGGTGGTATCAATGCACATCCGCATAGTCACATCTTTCTTCTTCACAAATAACACTGGTGCACCCAAGGTGATACACTTAGTCTGACAAACCCCTTTGCTAATAACTCCTCAAGTTGCTCCTTTAGCTCCTTCAGATCTTAAGGAGCCATACGATACGGTGGGATCAATATAGGCTGGGTACCTGGAGCCAAATCAATACAAAAATTAATATCACGATCTGGCGGCATGCCCGGAAGGTTAGAAGGAAACACATCGGCGAACTCCCAGACTAATAGCACTAAATCAATCGTCAGAGACTCTATGGTGGTGTCCCGAACATAAGCTAGATAAGCCAAACAACCCTTCTTGACCATATGTCGAGCCTTCAGAAAAGAGATAACCCGACTGGGCGTACTAATGGAGGAACCCTTCCACTCCAATCTCAGCAACTCTGGCATCACTAAAGTAACAGTTTTGGTATGACAATTAAGGATGGCGTGATATGGAGATAACTAGTCCATGCCCAAGATGACCTCAAAGTCGATCATATCAAGTAATGGAAGGTCCGCTTTAGTCTCGTAACCATAGAATGTAACCATACAGGACCTGTAGATCCGACCCACAACTATAGAATCACCCATAGGAGTGGACACATAAACAGGAGTACCCAAAGACTCATAAAAAATGTCCAGTAAATGAGCAAACAGAGATGACACATATAAATAGGTAGACCCTGGAAAAATAATATTGAAGTATCCCTACCGCAGATAGAAATAATATCAGTGATCATGGCATCTGAACAATAGCTGGCTGACCTTTCCCTGCCTGGCCTCCACCTCTAGGACTGCCCTTACCAGCTTGTCCCACACCTCTAGGCAACCGGGCAGCTGGTGCTGCAATTTTGGGTTGATGGCCCTGCTGTACTTCCTTGCCCCAAAGTCTAGATCAGGTCCTCTTTTTGTGACCTGGATCTCCATACTCGTAACAAACTCTCTTTACCATAGACTGTTATTCTAAAGTCTAACCTCGATCAAATACCCACTAGAAGAACCCTGAATGGCTGTGGGCGGTATGAACATTTTGGCATGGCATTGAAATAGGCACTAGAAGAACCCTAATAAATTGGTGGGCGTTAAGAACTCTCTGGCATAGTGCTAAACTAAGGTTGCGGAGCACCCCAAGGAGGTGGTGATGGTGCTGGATATGTGGTCCTGCTAGGCTAAACCCTCCCAAGCCAACCTCTGCCCCTAGCTGGGGCACCTCTAAACTCTCCAAAGAATTGGGTCCTCTTGTCCTATTGCATCTGCTCTCTACCCCTCTGGCGATAGCCCTCAATCATCCGAGCAATCTCCTCCACTAGCTGATAGTCAGTACCCATCTCAACCTCTTGGGCCATGCTAGCCCAAATACCGGGGTGAAACCCTGCTACATATCTCCGCACTCTCTCTGCGTCCGTAGGAAGTATCATAAGTGCATGGTGAGACAACTCAAAAATCTTTCCTCATAGTCGGTCACAGACATCGGACCCTGCTCGAGCTACTCAAATTGGCATCGCAACTTTTCCCTCTAAGAGGGTGGAATATACCTGTCCAATAGAAGCCGTGTAAACTGATCCCAAGTCGTGGGAGTAGAGTCGCTGGTCTGCCAAGAAGGTAAGACTGCCACCACCTACTGGCCCTGCCCTCTAGTTGGAAAGCGGAGAAATCTACTCCATGGAACTTTAATATCCCCATGTTATGTAGTCTATCCCTGCACCGATCAATAAAGTCGTGGGGATCCTCATGTCGCTCACCCCCGAAGATAGGAGGGTGTAGCCTAGTCCCTCTATCTAGTAGCTTCTGCGGATCGCCGTCCGCAACTGGTCTAGGCTCAGGTGCTGCTTCGGCAATTGGCTGGGCACTGCCAACGGGTAGTGCACCCAGAGTCTGATATATGACAGCTGCGTGCCCAGGAGCATGAGCAGTAGGGGTCTGTGCTCCCCCTCCTGCCTGAGATGTGGCTGGGTTTGGAAATAAACTAGCCTAAGTCATAGTGTCCATGAACCATAGCATACGGCCCATAACCTCCTAAAAGCCTGGTCCCATCATGAAATCCACTGTGGCTGGCTATGGAACAGGCACCTCACCCTCTCCTCGATGATGGGATCCTCCACCAGATCCATTGGTGGTGCTACTGGGGAAGTTTTGGGGCGCCCTCGTTCCCTACCTCAGGCTGGTTCCCTCCCCCGGCCTCTGCCTCGACCTCTAGTAACGGGGGGAGAAGCTCCTCCCAGTTCTGGAACATTCGCCGTATGCGTCTTCACCATCTGCAAGAGAATAGAAGAAGGAAATTTAGTATACCATCAACTGCACGATAGGAGATGAATAAAGAGTAGTTTCCTAACACCCTATAGCCTCTCGAAGATAAGTACATACATTTCAGTACCGATCCGCAAGACTCTACCGGGTCTACCCATAACTTGTCAGACCTACGTGAACCTAGTGCTCTGATACCATGTTGTCACGACCCAAATTCTATTATAGTCCATGATGGCACTCAACATCATTGTTAGGCATGCCAATACTAATCAACCAGTGAATTCCCGTTTTAAATAAATTATTAAGTGATAACTTCTCCTTATTTGATAAAAAGTTTAGGAATTTGAAATTTTAACATAAATAAATGGAAGCAATAAATACAAATCATAATCATGTAAGTAAATTGTTTACCGTAAAAATTGTAATAATAATTAAATTTATAAATGGGACTCTAAAAATACGTGATCTATTTTTATGCTAGTTGTTATAGCAGTGGATGCTAGATATGTGAAGTTTAGCGATGAAATACAAGCTAAGATGGGACAGTAATCGAACCGAGGGGCTTGCTACCCGGGCCTCAGACTGATCGATGAAAGGCTTCGAGGTCGATGCCTGGGCTCGAGCTCGAGCCATCAGGGGTAACTGAGAAGGGGATAACAGTTAGGATATAATTAAAGAAGGCTCTTTATTGCCAATATCAAGCAATAAATGAAGAATAAGCATGAAAGCAATGAATGGAAAGAGTAGCCTCGAGCGAGTAAGTTAGAGAGAAAAGAGAGAAAGAGTTATTATTGATCTTGTGTAGTGTGGTTGGAGTAACGGCAGCCCTTTACAAAGTGGTGAGGATTCCCTTTATATAGGAGGGGAATCCTGTTATAGTACAACGCACATTGATTGCAAAAGCATGGAGATGGGACGGCTAAACGCGAAGCCTCGATACAAGCTATGGGTAGGCTGGCTCTGTCAGACTTAGCCGTGTGCCTTGGGAATTCCCCATTTTGCTCTAGCCTCGATCTTTGTCTTCTTTGAGTCGGGCCTCGAGAGCCCTGAGGGAGGGAACTCGGTCGCAACAGCATGTCCTCGGGGTCTCGAGACATTCTCTGAAGTGACTTGATAGCAAGAAATTAGGCCCTTTGATTTTGCCGCATATAGATAGTCTCCGCATTTCTCAAAACAAAGCGATGGGAAACGACTCTAACACCCGATTCCTCGGACTTCTCGTGACGATGTCATATCGATGACGCAACCTATGGCACGAGTTTTTGCGATAACTAGGACATCCCATGGACTTGTGTTTTCGACATCATTCAATGCATTGTTGATTCCTGTTCTCCAAGGTGAAAGTACCGCTGTCGATTCAGTTCTTCAAGAATGCAGTAATTGTATCTGTCGATCAGTCTTCCAAAGGCCTCGATGACCGCATCGTTATCTCCTATAAATAGGGGCGTTTTGGCGTTGTTTTTCTATCCAAGTGTCTTCATCTGCTCATTCACCCTTTTATCCTTACCATCTTCCTCTATTGTTGATCACTATGTTTGGAGTCTACGGCCTTAGGGTTGTTTGGCAGCGTTGCAATAGGCCGTGTCGTGGCCCTTTGCCTGAGCTCCTCTTTGTTGAGCATGATTATGTCGTTCTGTCACTGCTGTCGCTGTCCCTATTGGCTCGAGACGATGATATACGGGGGTCAACTTTCCTCACTTGTAAAAGTTCTTTGGATTATATATCGCTTCTCACAAGGGGGATTGGATTATACACCGCTGCTCACCTTCATACCCCGCTCGACGTGGTACTTCGCCCCGAGCTAGTAGCTTGCATGACTCAATATTCCAAGAAGTGGATTCTAAGTAGTTGTGCAAGCGAAGCCGATGATCGCTAGGTCTACTGTCTCTCCGAGGTTCTCTTGGCCTATGAGGGTCCTCGACCTTTGGCGGGCAATGGAGTTTTTCATCCCTCTCTGCTTCTCGACCTATCCTTTGGGGATATCAGTGCGGAAGGCCGAGATGAGGCTTCTGAGGATGCATGCCCGGAGGCGTTTGTTGCAGGAGGTGGACCTTCAAGAATACACTAGGCTCTAGGCTTTTACCATGTGTGTGCATCCCTTTGCTTTTTTGTTTCTGTATAAGGACCCCCCCCCCGAGGGCCGTTGTAAGCTAATATTTATGAAATATGAAGACATCTTCTTTACTTCTGCTTTTGATTTTTGCCGTGTTCTTGTATACTCTAGTGCGTTTGCGGAGATTTTGAGTGTATGCCTCTGTTGACGATCATCAATATTCTTTTCGACCTATGATCGACAGAAATGGCTCCTTTCTAAGCTCATCGTTGTTCCTGAGATCAAGCCTGAAGCGGTCCGGTAAACTTGGATCATCGGGGCCCTTGAGCCTCGTGGAGGTAGAGAACCAAAGTGATAGTCAACTTCGGCCATTTTGAGTTTTTACTTTGAGCTTGACATAGATAACCCTTTAAGGTGTTGTAGGCGGGTTTCTGAGGAGGGGCTATTCGTACTTAGCCGACTTCCTGAGGTCGAGCCCTTGTGGACAGAGCTCGAAGTGCTTATTTTTCTTCTTGAGAGAAAACCTCGACGTCGGGTGCCACCTCAGAACTAAAGACGATGTCGCTAATCTTTTAGGGCCTAACTTTCTTCTGACGAAGGTCCTCGGGTCAGGCACCACCTCATGATCTATACTGAAGTCGTTGGCCTCCCCAGGATTATCATGGGTAGGCAAATCGTTGCTTTTCTCCATACATATATAGGGTGGCTCCCGCTTCTTGGAAGATCCTATTATTTTAGGTAGCTATCCTCTTGCCCTGGCGTCGAGTCCTTCGTTACCTTAAGCGCAAAAGTGTTTGCGTAAGTTCCTGCTTCAGTTTGCTAGTTCTATCATAGCCATGGCTGCTACTTCAGGGCCTGCCCAGTAGGAAGGGGAGAGCTCCACTCCCAATGCTCAGGACCCACGAGAGTTTATTCTGAAGACTATGTCTTCGATAAGAGAGGAACATCTGGAGATAGTGAGGAGAGATTACGGATGGGGCGAGGGGGTAGCGTTGCAGGTGCTTTCCCCGAATGAGGGTGTTATGGACCTCGCTGATGGATTCCTGAACGTATACTTATACCCTTTCGCACTAGGCCCCCTTGATAGGGTCGTGTTTGATTTCTGCTTGAAGTATCGGGTTACTTTGGCGCAGATACATCCCTCGTTTTGGTGAGTAGTGCTGATGATGAGATTCTTTACGGAGAAGGCTGGGCTTGAATTCACTCTTAGGCACCTCGTCAGGCTGTATCGACCCTTTTATCATCGAGGCCTGCTAACCTTGCGGTGCCGTTCGTCCATGCCCTTTGTTGTTGATGATGAGGAAGATGGGGATTGAGAGTGGGTCAGTCAATTTGTCTAGGTCCGAACGATTGACATTATCCCCGTGGAACTCATGCCACTTCTCGAGGAATGGAATTATGCACGAGTGGAGTGTCTCGTGCTTTCTTAGATTCGCTTGTAGCAAAAACCAGTTTAGTAATTGTGTTTCCTCCTTTTCTGCAGCAACTTCATGGGCGCCGAGCAAAGTTTTCGATTTGCCCGGCTGGGTCCGGAGGTTGGCGACCCATTCGACTTGCGACGAGCATAGGTGGCGAGCTGTGTCCCGGGGCAGATGGGAAGCGAAATACCAAGGTATGTGCGTACGCCACTTTTACCTTGGTCTTCGTATATTTGAGATGATATTTTCCTCTTTCTTTTGTACTAGCCTTGCCGTCGTAAGTATCGGAAGGTCCCTAGGGGAAAGGTTGTGCTCCTCCGGAGAGGGGGAGGAGTTGTCGGCTTCTGAGCTAAGGGACGACGGTGATAAACGAGATTTCCACTCGCAGTGCGATGGAGATTTTAGCAGGGCCAAACGGGTCCTTGTCTTCGATGAGAAAACATCGCCCGAGCTTATTATTTCTGAATTCTTCAGTTTTGGAACGGTGGTTCCTCCGAGTGATCATGCTTCGACTGAGTTTGGTTCTTCTAGGGCCTAGGAGGCTGGACCAACAGGAGTGTACTCGGCCTTCGAAAAGTCCACCACCTTCACTTCATGGTGAGTTTTGACATAGTCCTTCCGCATCTCGTGTCTTCCCTTCCTTGTCGAGTTTTCCTTCTGCAGGCCTTTGATAGGCTCAGGTCTGAGCTTCTCCATCATGGGGCTAGGCTTCGGAAAGCTCTAGATGAGGGTAGGTCCCTTAGACTCCTCTGCGAGGAGAGGGAGGTTGAGTTGATGCACTGGCGATATGAGGCATACCAGAGCTCGAATTACGAGAGCTATTTGATGGAGCAGGTAACATCTCGTAGTACGTGTTTCACTTTTTAACCTTTAAGGTTAATCGTTTTGCCTATCTCAGTTGCAGAAAAAGACGGAGGCTCTGGAGCACCTTAGGGGTGAAGCCGACCGAGTTAGGAATGACTGTGGCGAACTAAGAGCTCAGGTGCAGGCTCAAGCCTCAGAGGAGAAGGGTGCCTTGGATAAAATTCCCGCCTTCGAGGCCTAACTCTTTTTGGCTCATGACAACGCTTCAGTTCAACCAGATATGATCACGAAGCTCGAGTCCGAACTTGCGAGGGTGAGGGCTGAAATCGTTGATGCTCAGGCTGAAGCAGCATTGAGTCGGACTAAGGCTGATCAGGAGATGGCGATTCATTTGAAGGATGCTACTGATGCCCAAGCCGAGTTGAAGAAGGCCCTCAGTCGTAAAAAGATGATCGAGGAATATGTTCATTGCAGACCCCGAAGAGAGTTATTCGAAGATATCAGTGCCAGGGGTTTTATTCTCCCGGAAGAGCTGGCTCGAGCGAGGGCGGACGAGCGCAATGCTCGGTCACTTCTTGCCGATGCCACAGAGAGTGAAGATGAGGCTGGTAGGCTGTAACCTTCTGAAGTAGAGCATAGACTTTGCCATTTTGTATGTGATATTCGCAGAGCGCATTTGTAGATGGAGAATGCACCTTTTTGCATATGTAAATAGTAGAAAACCTGAAGTTTTATCTTTTATGTATCCCTTTTTGCTTTGCTTTTGACCAGACAGGCTGGTTTCGGAGTTGGCAAGAATCCTTAGATTCATAATATGGTTTCAGAGCTCATCAGGCAGGATCGGAGGCTCTTTTATGCTCGGTTAATGCGGCTTTTAAAGCAAGCTGGCGTTAGAGCTCTTATGTTTTGCTCAGCTGTTTTGGGCTTTTAGTCTCCAAGTCAAGTTTTGGCTCGAGCCTACTTAACCTTCAAGCTTTTGTGCCTGCATGGGCGGATGACAATAGCTCTTACGCCTTGCCCTTGGACATTCAGATTTTAACTATTTTGGGCTCAGTCTCCGAGTCGGGTTTCGACTCGAGCTTAATTGACCCTCAAGTTTTTTTTTGTGCTGGCGACTATGGCTCTTACGCCTTGGGTCGAAGTGACCTTTTAGGTATGTGGCTCTGAGGATCTAATAAAACGACGATAATGATAAAGAGTCACTAATGACATGTGCCTTATTACAACCAAAGCCTAAAACAAGTCTATAAAGCAAGTAAAACATAATTTTTTAATCTATTTAGTCCGAGAAGGACCTTCTCCATGCTTGGCCTTCTTTGCTCCATCGATCAAGTTCCCATGTCGCGCATGTCCAGCAGCAGATGCACCCTTGCTAGGAGACCTCCTTCGTTTCCATCCATGTTTTGATAGCATGTAACCCTGTTTCTCATTTTCCCTTTCAGTTCCATCAATCCCTGCTCTAAATACTCCAACCTCTCTGTTGATTTAGTTGTTCGGTTGAATGTCTAACAGAGAAGGTAGAATCCTAAGAACTGTTTTCGCGTGGTTTTTATCACTTGGTGCGAGATTTTCCCACCAATCCAGTAACAAAGGTGGGATATTCCGAACCATGCCGAACCTAGGGACCTCATGCCTCATTTCTGAAAACAGATAAAGTCAGCCCTTGCCCCTTCAGATTCAGCTATTTTCACGCTAATGATCAACATATTGGCATGTTTTTCTCCAAATGATACACATATCATGATTACGTCCCTTAGAATTATGGAAATCCCGGCGGACTTTGGACAAGGTTTGTCTTAGTGAGTTATTGCGCGGACATCGTTCTAACTCATAGTAGGTTTAGACATGATGCATGCACAACTGATTTTAGAATGGGGTTTTTAGAAGAGTCTAGATTGGTACCCTCAAGTGGACAACTTGAGAGGGAAAGGCACTGAACCATCGATTGCACCGCTAATCGACTAGTTTTACCGCAAATAAGCCTTTCCAAATTTAAAGGGTGACTTTAGGAAGAGCACGGACACTCATCAAGTGTCGCTATGGTATTAATATGCACGAGCGGAATCTGATGTCGAGCATGCTTTATGCAAAGATAAAATAACACTTTGTCAAGTATTTTCACATTGAAATCAGTAAATGCAGTATTGAATGGAATGTAAAGACATAAAAGAAAGGAAAACAAGGAAGAAATTAGTTCGCATAATAAAAGAATTGTAATAAAGCAAATAAAAAGTAAGGGTTGGGGAGAGATATGATATAGCAAAATATTTGGAAGCAGGTGATCGTGATTAGGGAATAAGGGGAAACACATGTTGTAATCACATTAAACGAAGAATTGCATATGAGTTCATATAAAGGGGAAATTGGGAAAAGGATGTGCATATAGCAATAAAAGGGAAAAATAAGAGCGGGAGATTCAAGTAACAGCAAAATAACAAAGACACGCTTATCAAGGAAGACTAATTCACAAAGATCAAGTTAATTTATGGTAAGAGCCTAAAATATCCCCAGCAGATCAAGTTAATTTAAGGTGTGTTAGGGCACCTGTTTGCATATAATTCTATTTAACCAGTTTGCGTCACCAAAGATCGGGTAAGGGCTCTAAATTACCTCGAAAAGAAGGTGTTAGGCTCTCTTCGAAGTCCATAACTATTGGTCCAGACCGAACTCAATTATATAAATTATTCTATGTGATCGAAGATAAGAAACAAAGGGATCTGGGGAGTTCATTATTAAACACAAATAGTTAATGACAGACAAGGTGTGTGTGTGTGAGGGGGGTCCCTAAATTTTTTAGCCTAAAGGATCACCCCGTGCAACATAAATAATACTTCGTAACTCCCTCAAGATGGGGTGTTACTCATATTATTCAGCGGGTACAGACTATCATCTCCTGCTACCCGATTACTATCTTTAAGTTGTTACCAAAAGCGTACTAGTTCAATTATAATTCGTACCCTATGCGTGCCCTACCCGCCCCATGCCTATGGTCCTGAAGACATTTGGACCTCTATTTTGGATAGTTCCAGACCTAACTTAGGTTGCTCAAAATGAGAAAACTAGGACATATACAAAACAAGTTGAACTTCACATAAAAGCAGTTAAGGGCTCAAGTTAGCCTCCACACTTAGACAACAAATTCACGCAAACAAATTAGGCATTTGAGAGTTTCAAAACTTGGATCCTACAAACATGATTTCTATGTGATTCTGGATTCTACTCATACTGGTAGTTATGCAAATAATTCCTAAGTGACTGTATAGTTGCCTACTGATTATAAGTATAAGCGGTTAAAGCTATAGGCATGCTATCTAGGTGATTTACTCAATGTTAGGTAGTGACAAACAACGTGAGATATTCAGAGTTACTCAATTGTTCATATACGCATGCTTTCTAATAACGTTCAATGAGGAAGTGTTTTAGAGCTTAATTTTAGTGCTTAACATAGATGGTGATCATCCTATAGAAATGATTCCTACCCTTGATGATTAAAACTGATTTTAGTTCCTATAGGAATGCATACTAAATGGACAAGCATGGCACTAGCATGTCAATCAATTAAGAACCCTATAGGCATGATTTATAAAGGGGCAGATTTGAACATACTGCAATGAAAATTGAAATTTGGTTGTTTTATTTCCTATAAGCATGGTGTCTAATCATGTAAAGCAAAGTAGGTAGGATATTCATACTTAAGTAAAAGTAATCCCCTATAGGCGGGTTATCTAACATACAATAGCAGAATACATTTTAATAAATAAACACATATAGGCAGGTTATCTAACATACAATAGCACAAAGTAAACACCTATAGGCATGTTATCTACCTATTTCAGGCAAAACGTTAAAATAAACCCAGTTTCCCAATTTACTATTGCCCCAATTGTTATTACAAATAATTATTACAGACTACAACCGAATGAATGAATTACAAAGTATATAAACTGTAGGAAGCCTGTAGTAGGCCCAAATAAACCTGGACAAACCAGGCCTTCAACTCATAGCATCTCCAGAGCCCATGTTCATAAGTACAACATGACCAGTGCTGAGTGATTCAACCTTACTTTGGCTTTCAGCCAACAGAGAATTATAATTCAAAAGAGTGCCTGATACGATTGGGAAGTATACTTAGGGATAGAATCACACATAGAACAGAGACAAACACTTTGAAACTAAGCAGACATGAAACTAACAAGTTTGAAAATAAACAAAGTCATAAACTGATAAGGACCAATTCCTAAACATATTTCACCAAAGCCAGTAAAGAATTTAGACTAGGATAAGTCATAGAAAGGCAATTAATTAATCAATAATGAGTCAAGAAGCACATTAGTTATCAGTAAGAACTAATAGCATGGTGAGCACAAAATCAGATAAATAATATGTTAACAGATTTAACAGCAAACTAAGGTATGCATGATGAACTAGTTTTTTAGGAAGGGTATCAAAACATACATAATATTAAAAGACATACATAATAATTAAGCAGATTTCATCAATTAGTCTACTGAGTTAAACATGTCTAGAATACAGAAAACAACTAATCAATTAACAGTAGCATATTGAACAAGTAATAAAGTAGAAAAAGGGCTTCAACAACTTACTAGTTCAGATGAAACAGAAAGAAATTTAATAGTGTAGCAATGATCACCAATAGGAGCAAGCAATAGAGGATTTCTGGCCTTGGCTTCCAGCCGGCCAGGAATCAAACACAGAATAAGAATAGTTGTGTATAATTTTTTTAGTAGTGAGAGTATTTAGTTCTTAGTGTGTCTAAAGGGGAATGGGGGAGGGGTTTATATAGCACTGGACTAGGGCACACAAATATGGCAATAATTAATCAAGGAAAGCATCTAACAGTTAACTTAAGGAAAGAAAACTAATAACTCTATTTAAGGTAAGCCATAAGTAAAGAGACGTGTATAAGCATGTAGATAGAGATTTTAACAAGCAATTAAAGAATCAAATAGATTTGAAGAATAAAAAAACCCTAAGTTTAGGGTAAGTAAAATTGGCGAAAATAATCAAAAGAAAAACTATAATAAAGATGCACAGAGACGGATAAATGAAAACATTAAAGATCGAACCAGATTTGGTTCGACTTTGAAGAATCAAAAACCCTAAATTTTAGAATCAAAAACCCTAATTTTTATATATATATATATATATATATATATATATATATATATATATTGAAAATATGAGGGAAAAATTGAGTATCAACACTCCCAAAACTCAACTTGATCATCTAACCATCCGGAATTCACCCGAGGCCCTTGGGACCTCAACCAAACATACCAACAAGTCCTAAAATACCATAAAAACTTAATCGAGCGTTAAAATCACATAAAACACACTAAAACATGAATCACCCCCAAATCCAAACTTAATGAACTTGAAACTTCAATTCCACCACCAATGTCGAAACACATCAAATCACGTCCGATTGACCCCAAATTTTGCTCACAAGTCATATTCAACATTACGGACCTACTCCAACTTTCAGAATTAGATTCTGACTCTGATATAAAAAACTCCACTATCGGTGAAAATCTCCAAAAATTCGACTTTCACCATTTCAAGCCTAAATTAGGTACAGACCTCCAAAATACAATCTGGACACGATCCTAAGTCCTAAATCACCCAACATATCTAACAAAACTGACAAAACTTCATTTTGGAGTTGTCTTGACACAGATCTAACTACGGAAAAAACCCTAAGTCTTAAGCCCCCATTTAGGGACTAAGTGTCCCAAAACATTCCAAAAATCAAAACGAAACCTCCCGACAAGTCACATAAATAGAAAAAGATACGGAGGAAGCACTTAATAGAGGATCGGGGCTATAACTCTCCAAACGGCCGGCCGGATCGTTACATACATTTCAGATAGTAGCGTAGTATTTTGTATATTCTACTAGTTGCTCATACACTAGCGACACCAGGTCTTGGAAATATGCTAGTAGGCACTTAATGACTTTTGAGTATTTATTTCACTGTACATGCTTTTTCATTTGTATACGCTTTACTTTATTAAATTTTTCACTTCTTATTTACATAATAAATTAAAAATGTACTACCTTGAATTTTTTTTTAAAAAGAATAAATACATGGCTAGTTCACCGTTGGATTGCCTAGTGGCGACATTGGGCGCCATCACGACCTACAAGAGAGATTGTGTCGTGATATATAATGTATATCAAACTGATATAGATTACTTTGTTCTCATAAGAAATAGTTTACTTATTAAGTGGAGGCAATCTATAGATCATTTTGCTAAGCCAACTGTGATGTAAACCAACTTATCAAGATGAACTGTCTTGAATAGAAAATCTGAAAATTACGCTCTAAATTAAATTATTGAGCAAGTTACCTCGCAAATAAAGGTTGCGGGTTAATAATAATCGCACATGTAACCATATCATAGATGAATTTTTATAAGGTTAATATGGCAGGTGAATACGCACATATTCACCTTTGATATTTCCAGCATTCATGGGATTCAATCCCAATTTTAGATGGTCTATTAATTAATGAGAACAAGCAACATAAGAGAATTCGTAAAGAACTTTCTAGTTCTTTAATATTTACCCATATGAATTCTCTTTTATTTTTGCACATCGTACTTTAATGGCAAAATATAGAAGTTACCCCCCTGAATTATGGACCAAATCCCTGTTACACAATTTTTACGGACAAAAATTACCTTACACACTTAACCTTTCTAAAGTGTAGCTAAGACACACAACTTTTTTCTTGACCAGTTTTTTAAAATATGTGTAATGTCATGCACCAATAAGGTCGTGACACACCTAACTCAAGGAACAAAAAAGAAAAATACTAAATTTACACCACAATTGATATATTTAAAAGAAAACAACCCCCCTCCCTCCCCCACGTCTCTCATCTTATTCAAGCTCCCACATTCGTCGAATTCCTCCTCTAAACTCCAACAACCATGGAAATACCTATCAGAAAAAAATATTCACATGAATCAAGCACTTTCATATCCATATAATTGAAGCACCCAAACTTATCAACTTTTGAAATTTCTAATTACCAATCTGTAACTTCAGAATCTATTTCAAGTTGAAACTGCACAAAAATGAACACCCGTTCATGAGTTCAACTAACAATCTTATTATTAAGCCTGACACTTCGTTGGTGAAAAAGAAAAAAAAAAGAAAATTAAAAAATGATGGTACTTTAAGTGTTGGCCATGTCAGCCACCACTATTGCCATTAATATTTAGAGCAAAACCCGCAAACACTATAAACCCCTTCTTCACACTCATTCAAAAAAAATTAAATTTTTGAAGTCAAAGAAAGAATCAGCAAATCTAAAAATAAAATTATGAAAATAAATGGAGAAATCAGTCAATGATTTCATTAGCAGATCTAAAAATATTTAAAATTGAAGGAGATGCCTAATTAATTTGTAACTTGGACCTAACTCTAAAACTATTTTTTGTGTTTCAGAGTTTAATCTATGGAGAAGACAAAGTAGATGTCCAAGGGAAAACGAAAACGGGTGGAGGGTGGGGGTGTGGAAAAGAGACCAAATTATTTGGAGATGAAATAACTAAAAATTGAAAATAAAAAACTTAACAAAGGCTGGGAACATGTTTCATTTAGATAATGGTTTAGACCCGAAAGTGTCACATTCATGCGCCTCTTTTTTTTGTGTAAAACACACGTGCTAGCTGTCAAAAGTGGTGTGTCATAGCTATACTTTTGAAAGGTTGAGTGTGTAAGATGATTTTCATTGCCAGAAAGTGTGTAATAGGGATTTGGTCCATAGTTCTGGTGGTATCTTATGTATTTTGCCTACTTAAATTAATATGCTAAACTTATTATGCCAATTGGATAAATTTTCAATATTGATAAATTTCAGGTTTACACTATGACGTGTGAAATTATCAATAAACCCCAAGTTAATTATGATATTGGTTTTTATATTAATACAATTCTATTTTATTGTGGTATTATTTTATTTATGTAGTACAAACTGGAGAATAAAGCGGGTAGCTTTTCATATAAATATTGCCTCGCTAAAAGTTATAGTAATAGAGCATATTAAAACTTTCAATTATTTTTAGTCTCAATATAACCAACCGCATTCACGAATATTTTAGAAACTCAATATGTTTCTTTGAGACATACTACGACACAATTCCTTATTAATAATCAATTTTATTTTTCCAAAATAGTATAATTGGCTCTTCTAGAGCTCTCAATTAATTTTGTACTATCATATATTCATCAATATCTACAAGGTGAATGAATATCTCTTTCAAAGAGAAAGTTATACCATTATGGTCATAGTCAAAATTATATGCAAGATCTGTTTATTGCATTACTGTTGTCCTTTAATAATCACATTGCCAAAATATTTTGGCGTACAATAGGTACGTGACGAATGGTTATTCATGTCATAATAATGACATTATTTTCTTATTTCCTCGCAAACCTCCTTCTTATAGACATTCACCTTAAATACAGTTCTATTTATAACAACCATTAAGTTTTTGAACCATTCAAACTAAAACCAATATGAATCAAAATTTGGAAGGAGTATAAAAGTAGTTTTTTATAATGCAATCGGCATAATATGAAAGAAATCAAAAAGACCATAATAAAGTTTTGGGGCCCATTACAAACAACATTTGCTTTTACACATGAGATATCTAAAAATATATTTTCTTAATTTCAATATTGTAAAAAGCTATGATGGCCTATTTCCACTATATAGAGTGATTATTCTTGAACTAGGTAGGATATCTAGCCCGGTCTTCAATTCATCACGCATATTAAATATAAGATCTTTCATCTTCATAAATAAGATCGAGCTTTAATAGTAACTAGTCTTAGGATACGTGTGTTGCGCGTGTACCCTATTGTGATGACTCGATAGGTCATCTAGAGTTTTATCCCATAATTCTATGTTCTAAAACCCCAAATAGCTCCTTTTAGCCTTTTCAATTTGCGTGCACAGTCCGTGTCTTTTTTTGGAAGGCTTTTATGTGAAAAATTGATTAAAATATGAATTCATACATTAAAAATTTATTTGAGTTGACTTCGATCAACATTTTGAGCAAATGGACCAGAATCCACATGACAGTCTCGGTGGGTCAGTATCATGATTTGGGACTTGTGCGTATGACGAGCATCGAATTCAGAGGTCCTTAGCTTGAGTTATCGCATTTTGTCAAAAATTTGAAGTTTAAAGGTTTAAAGAATTTATAAATTTGACCGTAGTTTGACTTTGTATCTACCAGGTCTGAATTTTGGTTCCAGATCTTGGTATAGGTTCATTACTGTATTTATGATTTGTCTGCAAAATTTGTTGTAAAACGGAGTTGATTTGACGTGATTTGATCGCCCGGTTGTTAAAGTAAAAATTCTTAAGTTTCATTAAAAATTTCATTCGTTTTGGTGTCTGATTCGTAGTTCTAAGTGTTATTTTGCTATTTTGATCGCGTTAGTGAGTTTGTATGATATTTTTGGATTTGTGTGCATCTTTGGTTTGGAGCCCCGAGGGCTCGGGTGAGTTTCGGATAGGCTACAGAGTGAATTTGGACTTAGAATCATGGCTGATGCCTTTTTGCTTCTAGTAAGGCTGGGGGATCCTCGCATTTGCGAGATAAAAGTTTGCATTTGCGAACTTGCTAATTCCGCTTTTGCGAAGGCAGAGTCAAATTTGCGACTCAACATGTTCTTGACAATCTTCGCATTTACGAAGAAAAGGTGTTATACCTCATGTTTTCATACATGGAAGTACGCCATAAGTAAATTGATATAAGCTCGGAAATGAGATGTTACATTCCGCATTCTCGTACGTCAAGGTTTTTCGTAAGTTAATCGATGTATTCGGGAATGATATTATTTTGAGAAGCATTATGCTATTTCAAACAAGTGATGAGTAAATTCATGAAGGAGAGAGGGTAAGCAAATCGAAGAAAATGAATTTCGTCGAAGTTTGACATTTGGGATAAAATACGACTCGATCTAAAATACCCGGTATTTGTGGACTAGTGCCATACAATGTACCACCTGACCATGATAGTAAGGTGTATAAGGTATGTTAAAAGTGAATAGTATTTTAAGTAATTTGAGATAATTCTTAATTACATGAATAATCGGGTAATTATTGATTTTAGTATGAGATTAGCAACTAATTTAAGAGTTGGATAAAGTTAGGCCCTCCCCACGTGGCAACAAGCCACTCCCAAGAATTATGACTCTTTAAGTTATTAGAGTATGTGGCAAAAATTGAGATGTGGGAGTTGGCAAAGAACATTAGTTGCATGCTATTAAGATTATAAATATCATCCTTATTTATTTGGATTGCCACAACTTTATGAAGTTATCATAAGAGCTAATAGAAAAGGAAATTATTGTGAGAGATTCAAACTGTTTCCACCATTTTAAGAATGGGCGTGCTCTTGCAATGACTACTGGTACACTCTATATACCATGATTATAGATCATTATTCTTCTATCAAATACAACACGCATGGTAAGGCTAGAAGTTAGTCACATATCCATTTAATAAAGGAGGGCCATTCTAAGTCCTAAAAACGTGAAAGTCACAGATTCATTCTTAAGAATATGAGAGTCATTTAGCAGAACGTGAAATTGGGCAATTATAGTGGAGTACAGTGCAATTTTTTCATAAATATCATACGAATTTTTTTCTACTCCAATTTTGCCATTATGTGTTGTCATAATTGACATGTGTTGGAGGGATTGTCAAGAGAATCGACTCAGGTATGTTAAGGTTAAGCTCTTCCTTCATTTTGGCATGATCTCATCATTATACAAGTTTGATAACGACGCATAAAGAAAAATTCATATCCCAGAATTTACGTATATTTTGCTAGTCTCGCAAGTTGCGTATATTTTCCTAGTTTTGTAAGTTACAATATTCTATTTCATATTCATTTGAGTATTTCATTCTTCCAGTCAATAGAGCAGAGAGTTTATATATACAGTATTAAAGTATATTCATTACCATCGAGCTATAATCGATGGGCAGGCCCCTATTAGGCAACCTCTCAGATGGTAAGTTATATACCAAGTCTACTGTGGCCGAGCGCTTATGAGCGAGCCCAGTTGGTTGAGATACAAAGCCTAGTATGGCCGAGCGCCTATGAGCGAGCCTACTACGACAGAGCAGTTATATATATACAGTTATATATCGAGCCTACTATGGCTGAGCACTTATGAGCGAGCCTAGTTAGTCGAGATACAGAGCCTAGTATGGCCGACCGCCTATGAGCGAGCCTACTATGACAAAGCAGTTATATACCGAGCCTACTTTGGTCGAGCGCTTTTGAGCAAGCCCAGTTGGTCAAGATACAAAGCCTAGTATGGCCGAGCACCTATGAGCGTGGCTATTATGGCAAAACAGTTATATATATATATATATATATATATATATGTTGAGCCTTATAGGGTCGGACAACTTTTACTTACTATATTAAGAGAGCTGAGTCAGTATCAGCAGGTAAGCATATCTTCAGATTATCTTTGACTTCCAGCTACTTGCAATTGTTATATTATTAGTTCAGTTTTAGCTTTCAGTATATTGCCTTACATACTCGGTACATTATTTCGTACTGACGTCCCTTTTTCCTAGGGACGCTGCGTTTCATGCTCGCATGTCCCGATAGACAGGTCGAGAGCCCTCCAAGTAGGCTATCAGCTCAGCGGAAGATGTTGGTGCACTCCATTTGCTTCGGAGTTGCTTGTTTGGTTAGTATAATTTAGACGTATATTGTTTGGTATGGCGGGACTCTGTCCCGACCTTTATGATATTTATGTACTCTTAGAGGCTTGTAGACATATGTCGTGTACGTGAAAGATTGTACGGCCTTGTCATCCTATGTTTTGAGTTTAAACATGATCATGTTGGCCTATTAGGACCGTATGTCACGTTTATATGATGATGTAATAAGAAAGATACGTTACGTTGGTACTCGGTTAAGTAAGGTACCGGGTGCCTGTCGCGGCCCATCGGTTTGGGTTGTGACAAAAGGTCCGCATTTGCGAGTGTTGGGGGTTTGCATTTGTGACCAATACATCGCATTTGCGATGACTGTGTTTCTGAGAGGGGTTCGCATTTTCAACCTCTTTCTTGCAATTGTGATGTTCACAATTGCGAACAAAATGTCGCAATTGCGACATTCGCATCTGGGTGAAAAACTGAGTTTGACAGGATTTTGCTCATTCTTTTAAATTTTCAACCTAAAGACCTTAGAGGCGATTTTCCCAAGAGTGTTTCTTCCTCAATTCATTAATAAGTGACTCTAACCAACTTTATTTCAATTACCCACTACATTTCATAAGATTTTAACCCTAAATCTAGGATTTTCATTGTAGAAATCGGGAATTTGGGTAGAATTAGGGATTTTTGTAAAAGTAGAATTCAAACCTCGAATTGAGGTCTGATTTTGAAACAAATTACAAAACCGAGCTCGGAGGTGAATGCGTAACCGGATTTTAGTCCGAATTTTGGGTTTTGACCAAGCGAGCCCAGGTTGACTTGTCACGACCCAAATTCCATTATAGGCCGTGATGGCGCCCAACACCGTTGTTTGGAAAGCCAACACTGATCAGCTAGTGAATTCCCATCTTAAATAAATTAGTAAGTGATAACTTCTCCTTATTTGATAAAAAGTTTAAGAGTTTCAAATTTTAACATAAATAAATGGAAGCAATAAATACGAATCGTAATCATGTAAGTAAACCAAAATTATAAGTCTACTAGTTTGTGTGCCAAGACCTGGTGTCACAAGTATGTGGTCAATCTAGTAGAATATACAAAACCATACTATGCTACTATCCAAAAAGAAATAGATAGAAAAATAAAGCCATAAGAGAGACTCCAGCTGTTGTCGAACGGCTCAAAAGGGTAGCTCAACGGGAAGTCTCAAACTGGGGAGTCAAGTCTACGCACCGGACTGATGACCAGATGCACCTGCCTCAAATCCTGTACAATCAAGTACAGAAGTGTAGGGTGAGTACATAAAAGTATGTACCCAATAAGCATCTCGTCTAATCTCGAAGAAGTAGTGACGAGGGGTCGACTCCGACACTTACTAGGGCCAACAATATAATAATATGAAGTTCCAATTTTTAAATCATATGTATATAGATAACAACAAGCTCAAACAAGAATAATAACTGAAAAATCCTTCCATCATTTTTAAGAAGTCAAGGCACTTTCTTTATTTGAAACAAGTGACCTTTCAAGCAACAAATCATACAAACTATAAAGAGTTCCAGTTCTATTATCACACATAATAGTTGGCAATGATGAAGGGTTGGTCAAAGGAGTTACTTGGTGAAGTTAATAATATTGAAATTGGTAATGGTCTTGGTAATATTGATGTGGAACTCAGTGGCTAAGATGTCAAGCTTGGTAATTGTAAAGACGCTCCCTTCTTGGTTACTCGGGGAGGAATCTTGGTAGTTCATTTTGTTGTCATTTCTGTTGTTCGGGTTATTTCAAGGTTGTAATCCGGATATTGTCTTGTGACTCAAACCTTTCTATCCTTTTACTTTGCCTAGTTCCTTTAGTAGTACTAACTCATTTAGTGTTATCTAGGTTTATTCCAGGGTTATATCACCAATTTATTTTGCTTGTATTGTTGTTCAAACCCTCTCACCTTCTGTCTAATATAATTTTCTATTTTCTGTTATTTCTAGTCATTTTTTAGCTCTCTTTTCTTTTTATAGTTCTTTTCATATTGGCTCTAGTGACATGACATGCACGCATAATTCTATGCCTGATTTCAAAAAGTTAGTTTAACCATGGAGCAATAAAATAATTTTGAAGATGATATGGACATTTGAGGGAAATAAGTATAGACTTGGACATTTTGAAATCATTTGAAGCCTGAACCATGTGAAACTGGTGCAGATAATTTGGGAAGTTAATAGGGTGACAAGAATTCGTTAAAGGAGAGTGCATCCCGGACGATTTAAAGCAAGCAACTTTGAGTTTAAGTACACGTCAAGTAATACGATAAAGTCAAGGTAGTTTTCTCCGAATTGACGGAGGATATCCATTTTGAAAAGGGAATCACCCAACGAGGGTTCTGTACTTGACAAGGCGCTAAAGAAAAGTGGAAGGCATATCAGTAATATCAATGCCGAATTCGCAAAAGAAATATTGTGCATGATCTTCAATTTTCATTTCAAGTTGCATGTGTTGTATGTGGCATTTTCAGGGATTGGGGGCCCTTTTTCAGCTACCCAAAGACTTATACCATTTGATACTCTTTTGATCCTGTATAAATTTCATTGGACCTCCCCTCTTTTGGATCAAGTTAGATTCATACGAAAAAAAAAGTTTATGTCCCCATAAGTTTATTTTAAAAGGTTCATTCCAAAAGGAAAATTCAAAAAAAAAAAGAGAAAAATAAAGAAAAAAGGGGAAAAGAAAAAAAAGAAAAGAAAAAAAAAGAAAAGAAAAGAAAAGGAAAATTGCAACAACAAGACGTATCTTTGTGAACTACGTTTGACCTGATTCTTATCACCATAAGATACGTAGGCAGCCTTACGGTTTGGTCATACCAAATAAAATATTTCATAATACCACAAAGGCGAGAGTGGGCAGTCTTTCTTAGTACCTCCATCAAAAGAAAACGAAAAAAAAAGAATCAAATTCTCTTGTTGTATAAATTGGGGAAAAATTGTTAGAATGGATTCCAAAAGTTGAAAATAAATTAACCCCGTTGTCTTAGTTATTTTGAGCCTTTATGATATCCTTTCTTTATAACCCTGTCCAAAATCCATATTACAGTCCAAAAAAGACCTCCCAGATAACCTTTGAGAGTGCTGAGTTTAGACATGCCAAGAGTATATGGTATTTTTACCATGGTTAATGCCTTGTCATCTACAGAATTAGAGGAAATAAGAAGAAAAGAACAAAATGAGAGAGTCTTATTGGTGAAAACCTTCACAGGCACCATAAGGCAATGGTGAGTTGAGAGAAAGAACAAAATGAGAGAGGCTTGATGGTGAAAACCCTTCGGGTACTACAAGTCGAATAAGGATCGTGAATCAGATTGGATAATTGGAGCATTGAAGCCCAGTTTCACGGTTTATGGGTATAAAAAGAGTTGAATATCAGACTTTCTTGACAGATTAGGCCACTTTATCCAATGGTGCATGTCATGGTCATTAGAGTTGGTATCCACATCTGATAAGTTTCTACTTTGTAGTTTTCTTGTTAGGCCTCATCTCTATCCATTGTCCTTTACTCTGTTCCTTTTTTCTTGTTTACTTCCTTTTCTTGAGTCTGTTTGGTCAGAACAAGTAAGAAATGACTTCAAAATTTGCTACCAGCTTTCCAATTGCACAAAACAGGATCTGGCTAGCACAACAAAGTGGCATAAGTCAGGAAAGAACAGCGTGCGCACTGAGTTGGTAATAATCAACGTGCTTTGGGATTCATGTGAAACACAAAGGTTTGGTATATGTAAATTCATGAACAATGCAATAAATAGAGGATGTTGGATGAACGGATCAAAGATATTTTCTGTGATAAGGTTGACAGAGAAAGTGGTTAACTAGTGACAAGCAAGGTCTTCCAAGCAGAAATCAAAGTTATCGTGGCAAGTGATGGAGCAATATACTTTAAAGCCAAGGCTAGTGGGTTAAGTCAGGAAAGAACATCATGCACGCTGAGTGGGTGGCAATTGACGCGCTTTGGGATTATGTGAAACACAAAGGTTCAGTATATTTCAAGGCATGAGCACAATGCAATAGATGAATGATATTGGGTTTGAATGGATCAGAGGTATTTTCCATGATAAGGGTGATAGAGAAAGTGATCAGTCAATAAACAGGCAAGGTCTTTCGAGTTGAAATCGAAGTTATCATGGGAAGTGAAGGAGCAATCGCCCTCAAAGTCAAGGCCACAAACTAACCACCATATTTATAAACTCATAAGTGTTCTTTGTTTGAAACAGGGACAAAAATTGTGTCCAAATCAAAGCTTGGAAGTTTGAATTTTTTTCAAGTGTCGTGCCCAAATTTTGTCAGCACAAATACGGTTTGAGAAGGGGAAAGGAAAATTTGTTTGATCTGTAGGAACCCTCCATGAGGAAAAGCATGCTTCAGGAGCAAGGAATTATGTTCATTTTGCAGAGATCCTACAGGAAGAGAGCATGGCTCAGGTAAGTTTATTCTCGGCTTTTCAGGACCCTCCTGGATAATGGGATTTAATTTGAAGTTCTCAGCACCCTCCTATACAATGGGACTTAGTTAAAATTCAAAACATCATGAGAAACAAGATCTAGCATAAGCTTTACCTTGAGGAAATATCAGTTGGCTTTGAAGTTTTCATCCTTAGGATGAGATTCAATTTGGAAATTTTCAGGACCCTCCTAGATAATGGGATTTAGTTTTAAGACCTTCATAGATAACAAGATTTAGCAGAAGTCATACCTTTAGAGAACACAATTTAGCTTTAAAACTGTCATTTCACTAGGAGTTTTCAGGACCCTCCTGGATAATGGGATCTACCTTTCAAATTCTTAGGGATATTTGGTACCATGGTTCAATTAACACTCACCGATGTGCCCAACAACCAAACTGGGGCAGGAAATTTTCTTAGTTTTGTCTGTTTTGTTGAAATTAGGCACCCACCTAGAGAGCAAGGGAGAACACTACGATTTTCAAGAATAGAAAGCAGTTCGGGGTCAAGCAATCAGGCACAAGGGAGGACTGTTCAAAGGAAAAGCAGTTTCAAGAAAAGGACAACGCAAGTTTCAACAATCAGGCACCCACCTGGAGAACAAAGGGAAATCAACAGTTTCAGAGGATCAGTTTGAGTTGGAAATCAGGCACTCACCTAGAGAACAAAGCGGTTCAAGTTTTGGTAATCAAGAGCCCACCTGAAGAACAAAGGGAAAGCAATTCGAGTGTTGGAAATTAGGAGCCCACCTGGAGAACAAAGGGAAAACAATTCAAGTATTGGAAAGCAGGAGCCCACCTGGAGCACAAAGGGAAGCAGTTCAAGTTTCGAGGAAAAACAGTCAAGTGTCGGTAATCAGGAGCCCACCTGGAGAACGAAGGGAAAAGCAATTCAAGTGTCGATAATCAGGAACCCACCTGGAGAACAAAGGGAAAAACAATTCAAGTGTTGGTAATTAGGAGCCCACCTGGAGAACAAAGGGAGAACAATTCAAGTGTCGGTAATCAGGAGCCCGCCTAGAGAACAAAGGGAGAAGCAATTCAAGTGTTGGTAATCAGGAGCCCACCTAGAAACAAAAGGAGAATCAAGTAAAGTGTCGGTAATCAGGAGCCCACCTGGAGAACAAAACAAAGATAGTTCAAGTTTTGGTAATCAAGAGCCCAAATAAGGAGCCCACCTGGAGAACAAAGGGAGAAGAAAGTCAAGTGAGCCCACCTGGAGAACAAAGGGAAAAACAATTCAAGTGTCGGTAATCAGGAACCCACCTAGAGAACAAAGGGAAAAATAATTCAAGCATCGGTAATCAGGAGCCCACCTGGAGAACAAAGGGAAAGCGATTCAAGTGTTGGTAATCAGGAGCCCACCTGGAGAACAAAGGGAAAGCGATTCAAGTGTTGGTAATCAGGAGCCCACCTGGAGAACAAAGGGAAATAGTTCAAGTCCGAAGGAAAAACAGTGCAAATGTTGGTAATCAGGAGCCCACCTGGAGAACAAACGAAGGCAGCAATGTTCAAAGGAAGACAGTTCAAGCTCAAGCAATCAGGCACCCACTTGGAGAACAAAGGGAAAACATGTCAAGTTTCAAGGGAATACAGTTAAAGTTTCGGCAATCAGGTGCCCACATGCAGAGCAAAGGAATACAATTAAAGTTTTGGCAATCAGGCGCCCACCTGGAGAGGAAGGGAACACAATTAAAGTTTTGGCAATCAGGCGCCCACCTGGAAAGTAAGGAAAATGGTTCAAGTTTCAAAGGAAGACAGCACATGTTTCAAGGGAAAACAGTTTAAAGTAACAAAGAGAATACAATTCAAGTTTTGGTAATCAGGAGCCCACTTGGAGAGCAAGGGAATACGGTTCAAATGTTGGCAATCAGGCGCCACCTGGAGAATAAAGGAATTCACTTTAGAATGCGACTTTTAAGTGCAGGCTCGTGGGTCCGGAGCTAATTAGGCAGGCTTGGAGGCTTTTAAGTGCGACTTTTATTGTAAGCAGACGTTGGGGCCTCTGTGCTTTGCCCAGCTTTTTAGGCTCAATCTTCGAGCCCGGCCTTGACTCGAGCTTACCAGACCTCTAGTCTCATTTGCCTGCATGAGCGGATGATAATTGTTTTTATTTCTCGCCTTTGGGCGTTTATTGTTTCAACTATTTTGGGTTCAGTCTCGGAGTCGCGTTACGACTCGAGCTTTAATTGACCCTCAAGTTTTTCGATTTTCAAGATGGCGATAGTGGCTCTTACACTGTATGGTCATTGAGACCTTTTGATATGTGGCCCGAAGGCTTGCATAGTTAACTATATTGGATCCGGTCTCCGAATCGGGTTACGACTCGAGCTCATTTTAATCCTCAAGTTTTCAACTTTTAAGCTGGCGACAATGTCTCTTACGCTATTTGGTCGTTGAGACCTTTTAATGTGTGGCCCTGAGGCTTGTTTGGATGGCGACAATGGCTCTTATGCTTTTTGCCTGTGGGCATTTTGTAGGCTTTGTTTTCCTCTTGTTAAGGTTTTTTTAAAATGATTTTGCCTGACCCGTCGTCGGTTCTAGAAGAACCTCGATTTCAAGTCGTTATCGACGTTGTTTGAGCACCTCGGAAGGTTCTTAGCTCATAGGATAAGTAGGTCGAAGCCTTGTGATTTGTAGCTGACGTGGTCGAAGTTCGTTTTCCTATTGAGGGAAGCCTGTTTTAACCGGTTCTTTCTGAAGTATATTCGAAGTAATGGCCTGCGATTTTGTTTAGCGACGATCGAGCATCCCCAAGTCGCGTTATTTTGGCTGGATCAGCCATTTTGACCATAGTCATATGTGTTTGGCCGGAACCATTTTTGATCCCGAGTGATAGTTTAGCCGTCTACACCGAGGGTATGCTCTTTTGGGATTCTTACAAATGCGATGTAAAGCCTAAACTTCAGGATTTTGAGTTTTATGCATGTAGTAAGGTCATACAAAATTGTTTATGCCTGTTGAAGTTGTCACACCTCCTTTTTCCTACACCCGAAGGTATATAAGGGAGTTTTTCCAATTAAAGGACAATCGAAACGGGATTATTTATTTATTAAAAATCAGAGTCACCACTTGAGATAATTTATGGTGTCCCAAGTCACCGGTTCAAATCCCGAATCGAGGAAAGGATTGACTCTGTTTAATAGTCCGCAAACCAGAAATCCGAGTAAGGAATTCAGTTAACCCGAGAGAAGGTGTTAGGCATTCCCGAATTCCGTGGTTCTAGCACGGTCGCTTAACTGTTATATCCGGCTTAATTATCTGATTTAGAACAGTTTGAACCTATGTGCAATTTTAACTTTAAACGCTTTTTGATTAAGAAAATTATCTTGAAATGGGTCATGCGTACGTGCACCCGTTTGTTTGGTGCGTCAAAAATCATGTCACGCGGATGTGTCCCAATTAGTAACGCTTTATTATTATAAAAAAATTCGACCGTAGTTGCACGAACGCATACTCCGATTTTGTTTTTAGAAATCATAATTATGTCACGCGAACGTGTCCACAACCACGATAGTATATTAAACGTGCCTAAAGAAAACTACGAACATTTGTCATTTTATATCAAAATTAATACGAGGGTTATTTATGATTAAATTATTGATGGCACACCTCAAGCTATATGATCTAAAATTAATTTAGCGGCCTATTATCAATCATTTTATTATTGAGAACGTTGGTTCGAAATTACGCGAACGCATACTCCGAATTGATTCTTAGAATCGTAATTATGTCACGCGAACGTGTACATAATCACTTTAATACCTTAAATCGCGTCTAAATCATTAGACAATTCAACTCTTAAAGAAAATTATATACATATTTTTTCACGCATTGAAAGTTAGATCAAATTTACTTCCAACATTCATTTCTCAATTGCCATAGGCAATGCAAAATAGTCAAATACAATGCAAATCCAGTGGCCGCTCGAATTACCGAAATAGGGACGTAACTTAACATATTAATATGAGTTCATTCATCTCTTTCCTTTGAGCATATGAAATCTAGGTGAGATTACAAACAGTCATTCGAACTAGTCCAATTAGAATTAACATGAAAGATTATACATCTCCCAACCAACTAATGGGGAAAGATCGGCAAATTCTGAAAATTAAAGATCCATTATTCAATTGGCAAGAAAACAGTTACACTAGGCCTCTACTTCATTCATTTTCAACTGGATATTTACATACATCGAGTTTCAGAACATGTACCTGGTATGTAAAACAGAAAAATGGGGTAAGCAATCAGCAACAGCAAACAGCAAAATAAAGCAACAGAAAGCTCAACATAGTAGCTTCAACACCTCAATCCAGAAATCCCAGCAACACGGAGAAAACTAGTAAAAATGGAGAAGAAAAATAGTCCGGAAATCTCTCTTTGTTTTCTCTTTCTAGATTTGAACTCTCTCTGGTGTTCTTCCGCTCTCAACGTGTCAGAAAATTTGGTTCTATCTTTTTTACTCTCTCCAAAATGAATTATGCCCCTGTATATTCAGTGTATCCAGAGTATATATTGAGTGTATACCGCTCTCTCCGCTCCCTCCTTTTTTCTTCTCCTCTTTTTTTTTTCTCTTCTATTTATAGCAAAATTTTCGAGATTTTTCAGATTTTTTTTAAAAAAAATATTTTATTATTTTATTATTTTTTAATTAAAAGAAATCTCACTTACAAATTGCTTTTATTTTTTTTATAAAAAGAAATCTCACCTTTCTTTACTTTTATTTTTTAAATTCCAACTTTAATTACTTTTATCTTATTTAAAATCTCACTTTTTTTACTTTTTAAAAGAGAATTCCACTTTATTTAACTTTTCTTAAAAAACAATCCACTTTCTTTTGCTTTTCTTTTAAAAATGCTACTTTCTTTTACTTTAAATTTTTTAAATTTTCAGATACTTTTATATTTGTTTTTTAATTCCAACTTTCTTTTACTTTTTATTTTTTTAAAATTTCCATAAAACTTTACTTTTATTTTTTTAATTTTCTACTTTCTTTTATTTTTTAAAAGAGAATTCCACATACTTTTACTTTTATTTTTTTTATTCAATACTTCCCTTTTTCTTATTTTTTAAATCACTCCCGAAAATTAAAAAAAAATTAATATTTTTTCGGATTTTTTTTTATTATTTTAAAATAAAAATAAAAATAAAATAATATTAATAGTAATATATCACCTTTTAAATTTTGTATTTTTACCCTATAATAAAAAGTGTAACAAAGCTAAAAATTGTAGGTTAAAACCCCCAAAATATTTACATAGAAGAAGTGATAAAAAAATTAAATATTATCAAAAATTAGGTGCTCACAACTGCCCCTCTTTGTTTAGAAACATGAAGAGTTTTCAAGCAAAGATAAGGTGAGTCATGTGACTAATTTTTGAACATATTTTTATTCAAAAGGGAAGAAATAAGGATAAGAGAAAAGAGAAAGGGTGCAGCCGAGTCTTGATTTTGGACAGCCTATATATCCCGGGTTATAGAGGAATCAGGTTGCGTGTAGTTCAAGAAGTTTGGTAGCTGGGACTACCATGAAGCTGCGGTTTTACTGTTACTGTTGTTGCTGCTGCTGATACTGCCTACTGTCCTCCTTATTACACCATGACAAAAATGAAGAAGCTAGACTAAACTATAATCTATGGTTTACAAAGATTTATTTTCAAACTTGGTCTTGTGACTGTTGTTGCCTTGTTGATTTGCATTTCCCTTAGTCGTTCCTTCGCTGCTGACTCGAATTGTATTCTTGAGATGCTCTCCCTCTCCTTCAGGCGGGTACCTGAATTGCTTGTTCCCTTCGTTCTCCAAGTGGACGCTTGATTGCTGAACTTGATTCGTATTCCCTTGTTCTCCAGGTGGACGCCTGATTGCGGAATTTTCCATTGCCCTTCCTTGTTCTCCAGGTGGACGCCTGATTGCTTGAGCTTGAATTGCTTTTTCCCTTCGTTTTTCCGGCGGGTTCCTGATTACTTGAAATCTGAATGGTATCCCCTTGTTCTCCAGGTGGGCTCCTGACTACTGTGCTTGAAAGTATTCCCTACTCTCCAGGCGGGTTCTTGACTTCAAAATAGACAAACCAAGAATTTGAAAGCTAAAACTTAAATTATACTCCCTTGTTCTCCAGGCGGGCTCCTGGCTGCTGCGCTTGAATGTGTTCCCATGCTTTCCAGGCGGGCTCCTGATCGCTGAAACTCGTACTGTTACTCCTTGTTCTCCAGGTGGACGCTTGATTGCCAAAATTTGAATTGTATTCCCTTGCTCTCCAGGTGGGCGCCTGATTGCTGAAACTTGAATTGTATTCCCTTGCTCTCCAGGTGGGCGCCTGATTGCTGAAAATTGACTTGCTTCTCCCTGTTCTCCAAGCGGGTCCCTGATTTCAACAAAAATAGACAAAACAAAGAAAATTTTCTGCCCCAGTTTAGTAGTTGGGCGCATATGTGAGTGTTAAACTGAATCATATTACCAAATATTACTAAGAATTTGAAAGCTATGTCCCATTATCCAGGGGGTCCGGGCAACTCTTAACTAAACGACAATTTTAAATCTAAGCTATATCTTTTAAAGGTATGACTTCCGCTAAATCTTGTTATCTAAGAGGGTCTTAAACTACTCTCCATTATCCAGGAGGGTCCTGGCAAATCTTAACTAAACGACAATTTTAAATCTAAGTTATATCTTCTAAAGGTGTTACTTCTGCTAAATCTTGTTATCTAAAAGGGTCGGTCTTAAACTATTCCCCATTATCCAAGAAGGTCCTGACAACTCTTAATTAAACGACAATTTTAAAGCTGAATTATATCTACTGAAGGTATGTCTTACGCTAAATCTTGTTATCCAAGCCAGTTTTAAACTACGTCCCATTATCTATGAGGGTCCTGACAATCAAAAATCAAGTCTTATCTTAAGAGTGACAATTTTACGGCTAAACTATATTACCCTACAACAGAACTTATGCTAAATCTTGTTATCTAATGGAAATCTTAAAGCTAGGTCCCATTATTCAGGAGGGTCCTGAAAACTCCTAATTGAATCCTATCTCAAACATGCAAACTTTGAAACCAACTTATATTCCTTGGGGTACATTTATGCTAGATTTTTCTACTTATGATTGTTTCGATTTTTAAACTAGGTCCCATTTTCCAGGAGGGTCCTGAAAACTTCAAATTAAATCCTATCCTAATAATAAAAGCTTTAAAGACAACTTATATTCTTTTGGGGTACATTTATACTAGATCTTGCTACTCATGATTGTTTTGAATTTTAAACTAAGTCCCATTTTCCAGGAAGGTCCTGAAAATTTCAAATTAAATCTCACCTTAAGAGTGACAACTTCAAAGCTAAATTATATTTCCTAAAGGTAAAACTTACGCTAAATCTTAATTTCTATGAAGGTCTTAGAACTAAATCTCATTGTCCATGAGGGTCTTGAACATTTAAAACTAAATTCCATTATCCAGGAGGGTCTTGAAGAGCCAAGAATGAACTTACCTGAGCCATGCTTTCTTTTTGGAGGATCTCTGCATACGAACAAATTCCTTGCCTCTGAACCATGCTTTTCCTCATGGAGGGTTCCTACAGCTCGAACAAATTTTCCTTTCCCGTTCTCAAACCGCCTTTGTGCTGACAAAATTTGGGCATGACATTTGAAAAAAATTCAATCTTCCAAGCTTTGATTTGGACACAATATTTGTCCCTGTTTCAAACAAAGAAAACTTGTGAGTTTATAAATATGGTGGTTGCTTTGTGGCATTGACTTTGAAGGCGATTGCTCCTTCACTTCCCATGATAACTTTGGTTTCAACTTGAAAGACCTTGCCTGTTTATTGACTGACCACTTTCTCTGTCACCCTTATCACAGAAAATACCTCTGATCCGTTCAGACCCAATACCTTCTATCTGTTGCATTGCTCATGAACCGACATCTACCAAACCTTTGTGTTTCACATGATCCCCACGGTATATTGATTATTACCAACTTCAATGTACACATTGTTCTTTCCCGATTTAAATCACTGGCCTTGGTCTTGAGGTCTATTGCTCCATTGCTTGCCATGATAACTTTGATTTTTGCATGGAAGATCTTGCTTGTCACTGGTTTACCACCTTTTTTTTCTTCTATTTCACATGGATCCCAACGCATGTTGATTGTTACCAACTCAGTGTATATGTTGTTCTTACTTGACTTAAACCACTGGCCCTGGCCTTGAGGTCTACTGCTCCCTCGCTTGCCATGATAACTTTGATTTCTGCTTGGAAGACTTCGCTTGCCACTAGTTAACCACTTTTGTTAATCTTAACACAGAAGATACATTTGATCCGTTCACCTAACACCCTCTATTTGTTGCATTGTCTATGGATTGATATGTACCAAAGCTTTGTATTTCACAAGGATCCTAAAGCAAGTTGATTGTTACCAGTTCAGTGCACTTGTTGTTTTTCCTGACTTGTGACACTTTGATGTGCTAGCCAGACCCCATTTTGTGCAATTGGAAAGATGTTGGCAAATTTTGAAGTCATTTCTCACTTGTTTTGACCAAACAGACTCAAAAAGAGGGAGTAACCTAGACAAAAGGCATAGAGTATAGGACAAAAGGAAGAGATTATTCCTAACAAGAAAACTACAAAGCAGAAACCTAGCAGACGTGGATACCAACTCTAATGGCCATGACATGCACTTGTGGCCTATTCTGTGAAGCAAATCTGATGTTCAACTCTTGTTGTACCCTTAAACCATGAAACTAGGCTTCAATGCTTCGATTATCCAATCTGATTCACAATCCTTATTCGGCTTGAAGTGCCCGGAGGGTTTTCACCATCAAGCCTCTCTCATTTTGTTATTTTCTCTCATCTTACAGTCGCCTCAAGGTGCCCGTGAAGGTTTTCACCAATAAGACTCTCTCACTTTTTATTTCTCTCAGCTTTCATCGCCTTGCGGTACCCGTGGGGGTTTTCATCAATAAGATTCTCTCCTTTTTTTTGCTTGAACCAGAGTGTTGCCCTTCATATGAATCACCTCTGCTTTCTCGACTTGGCATGTCTCGAAGACTGGTCGGAAGGTCTTTCTTTGGACCGTAATGTGAGCTTTTGGATGGAGTTAGGAAGAAAAGGTATCAAAAGGCTCAAAACAACTCAATTGAGTTCAAAATTACAACTTTCGGAATCAGATTTCTGACAACTACCACAACTTCTGCCCCAGTTTCTTGCTTGGGGACTTTTGGATTTTCTTTTGATGAGACCGAACCGTGAGGCTGCCTACGTATCCTTAAAAGGAATCAGGTCGAACGTAGTTCATGACATATGAATTGCCTTGTTGTTGCAATTTTCTTTTCTTTTCTTCTTCTTTCTCTTCTTTTCTTTTCTTTCTTCCCTTTCTCTTTTTGTTGTTTTGTTGTTTTGTTGTTTTTTCTTTTCTTTTTCTTCTCTTTTTCTTCTTTTTTTCTTTTCTCATTCTTTTTTCCTCTCTCACTTTTTATTCTTTTTCTTTTCTCTTTTTTCCTTACTTATCTTTTGCGCTTGTTTCTGAACTTTGCTACTGATTCCAAAAGAGGGGTATAAAATAAAAATAAGTAAGGCTCAAAAGGGTAATGAAGGATAAAATGTTTAAATAGCAGAACAAAATGTCTTCTTCATTCCAATCTCCAAAACATGCCAAGTGCAAACTACTCAATTAAACAAACCAAGGAAAACATTTGTAACATCTTTTGATTGTACCAGACTTGACAACCATATCTACACATTTGCCTTATACATCTGTTAACTAAAAGCACCATTGGACAACACCCTCACTCTCATTATCACGAACGGCCCCTGTCAATTTGGGGCAAACTTGCCTTAGCTTCAACCTGATGCGGCAGGATACATTCCAACAGTATTTCTTTATGTTCTATCTGCCCCAGTATCGCAATTCGGGTTTGAAATGATCTCAAAATGCCTTTACTTATTTCCCTCAAATGTCCCTATCATCTTCAAAATTATTTTATTGCTTCATGACTAAATTAACTTTTTAAAACCAGGCTGAGAATTACGCGTGCATGTCATGTCACTAGAGTTAACAGGAAAAGAGAACTAAACAAAAATGACTAGAAATAACAGAAATCAGAAAATTGCATTAGACAGATGGTGAAAGGATTTGAACAATAGAACAAACAAACTAAACTGGGGTTACAACCCTGGAACAAACCTAGACAACACTAAACGAGCTACTACGACTAAACAAACTAGGTAAAATAAAAGGATAGAAGGGTTTGAGTCACAAGATAATATCCGGATTACAACCTTGAAAATAACCCGGACAACAGAAATGACAACAAAATAAACCACCAAAACTCCTCTCCGGCTGACCAAGAAATGGAGCGTCTTTCCAATTACCAAGAACGACATCTTAGCCACTGAGTTCCTCATCAATATTGCCAAGACCATTACCAACTTCAATATCATCAACTTCAGTCAACAAGTTCCCAAGAGGGTTCGCGTGCTCCCTGTTACTGTCATTGATCACAATTACCCCTTCTTGAATCATTCTTTCTATTTCCCTTTTCAAGGAACGACAATCTTCAATGCTATGCCCTTGGACATTAGAGTGGTACATGCATCGTACAGTAGGATCAAATCCTTTTGCATATGGGTCTGGAGTATAGCCGAGGAGCGGCTCAATCAGGCCAGAATGCTTTAACTTTTCAAATAAGCTTGTGTAGGACTCCCCAATTGGCATGAAACTATTTCTTTGCCTTTGTTCCCTTCCCTGCCCCTGTTTTCTTGGGTTGTTGGGTGCTCGAAAATGTTGTGAATGGAAGAATGCATTATGTGGTGCTGGCGCTCGCCATAGGGAGTGACCTGGTGGTTGGGCAGATGACCAGACATTGTTCGGAGGATAATACTGAGGTGTATTATGTGGAGCTCGGGGATAGATTTGGGGTTGGAGTTGAGGCTGGGTATATTGGTAAGGCGTACCCTTTGGTCCATGTCGTGACTCTGAAACGACCATGGCAACATCATCGTGTTTTTTCTGACCTAGCGAGCTTCCTGTGTCGTTCTGAATTGCTTGTGTTGTGGCTTTTAAAGCAGAATAACTCATGATCTTGCTAGACTTCAGCCCATCTTCTACCATTTCTCCCATTTTTACCACATCATTAAAAGACCTACCCACAGCCGTGATCAAATGTCCAAAGTAAGTTGGTTCTTGAGCTTGAAGAAAGTACTCGACCATCTCTTTTTCTTCCATGGGAGGATGGACTTTGACAGCTTTCTCTCTCCATTTGAGCCCGTATTCCCTAAAGCTTTCATTAGGCTTCTTTTGTATCTTGGCGAGGGACATGCAATCTGGGACAATTTCTATATTGTACTAAAAGTGCCTGGCAAAGGCCTGAGCCATATCATCCCACGTGTACCACCTGCCAGCATCTTGGCGGGTGTACCACTCCAGAGCTGCCCCAGTCAGGCTCTCACTGAAGTACGCCATCAACAAATCATCTTTCTCGTCAACACTTCTCATTTTACTACAATAATCCCTCAAATGGGCTACCGGATCCCCACACCCATCATACAAGTTAAACTTTGGCACTTTAAACCCCGCAGATAGACGAACGTCGGGGGACATAGACAATTCTTTGTAAGACATGCTACCCTGGTCTCCCATTCCTTGCTTGTTCTTTAGGGACTGTTCTATGCCTTTCAGCCTCCTGGGCATCCCGTATCGCCCTTTTCTTCCTGTGAACTCTTCATTTACAACATGAGGACCATCCCGCGGACCCTGCTTGTATGAGTTGGGAACCTTGTGGGCAACCTCTGAGGGGTAATATTGGGCATCATGAGCTTTGAGCGGGTGTTCATTGTTGGGGATGGTGGATAAGGCCGGAGGGCAATTTTTGGGAAAAGTAATTGGAAGATGAGTGATGGAGCTACTAGGGTGGTTGGGAAAGCCATGATAAGCGGGTGGATTTGGAGAGTATGGGGATCATCTGGCACTGTGACCGGCGTTTGGGTAAGGGTAGTATTTATGAAGCTAGGGGGTGGGTTTCAATTTTGATTGCCTAAAAGAGAAACTCTGAAAATAAATCAAAGATAAAGTATGTTGTCTTTTTTTCTTCTATGTACAATATCATAAAGTTCTAATGAAAAGAATTTTTTTTCATTTTTTACTAATTTCCCAAAGAAACTTCTCAAAAGAAAATCTTTTTGGACTTTGAATCAACACCTTAAATAAAGCTTTTAAAGAAATACTAAAAGAAAATTCTCTTCTTTTTTTTTTTTGAATTTTGATCCTACTATACTTAAAGGAAACATAAAAGCAATTCATTTTAAGTCCTAGATATTTATTGCCTAAAGGAAAAACAACCTCAGAAATTTTTCTTTTTTTTTTCATTTCTAGAATTAGTAATCTAAAGAAAACTTATAACGGAAATATAAAATGCAATATCTCTTTTTTTCTGGATTTTTGAGTTTTAACACATGTTTTTCAAATATAAAGAATAAAATACAATAACAAAAGACTTGACATTAATGTACAAAACTAGAAATTAAAAGACAGACATAAAATGAAGAACGGACTCAAAACATAAAAATAAAACAAATCACCTTAATCAACTCTTGATTGAGCGATCCTGACTGGATGGTCACGGGGTTTCTGTCATGCTCAAACTTCGGTAAATAAATCCACACCTGTATGAGAAAACTTTAAACCAACACTATGTGAGACAATAACACTCCCTACTGGACACATGCAAGACATGATTGAGGCTATTTTTGCAAAATGGCTTATTTGGCCAAAAGGTGGCTAGAAGTGCAAAATTTGGCTAAGACCCCGCAAAGCCAAGAACCTAAGATTTACTAGGAAGACCGGACCCTATGTGGGTTGCCTACGTATCCCGCCCCGATAGACGAGAATCAGGTTCGCGTAGTTCGGGCTGATAGGATACGGGCGAGAAGTAAAAATAACAACTAATTTAGAGAAAATATGTTTTTTTTTCTTTTTCTTTTTTTTTTTCAAAAAATGATGAAACATGTAAACTCTTTTTTTTTATTTTCTTTTTCCCTTTTTTGATTTTTGATTTTTGAAAAATGATGAAAAAGTATAAAAATCTTTTGAATTTTCCAAGCTCTTTTTTTTCTTTTCTCTTAACAAAATGTAACAGAAAACATAATTAGGCCTCACTCGCTTTATCTTCACACTTCACCCTCTCCTTTTTTTCTTTTTTTTTCTTTTTTTTTGTCATTTGCCCTCAACTATCATTAGTTCGCCAAATGACCCTTTTACCCTCGAAGAAATGCAACATGTAGCACATAGGATGCATTAAGATGGTCTGTTATTTTGGGTACACCTGTCCTAGACGGACCCAACCCCTGTGTTGGGTCCCCAAAGTCAAAATGCACATGATGCAAACAAGCGTTCCTACTAGGGATCCGGCATGAGGTATTGTTATACTAGGTTTAAAACCTAGGTTTATTTGTTCTAGACATGGCTTACCCGAACGGACAACTCGAGCCGAGGGGGGCTGCGTACCGGTAACCAAAAGATCATCCGATTTTGCAACTTGTCCGAACCTCGTTCTATTTGGAATAGGACACTAACAGAAAGAAGTCACGACCAGCGTGCACTCCTCAAGATAGAGAAGAGAGGGATTTCGTATCAATTTATATATACAGTTTAGATAATATCAAATCGGTAAAAGCAACATTTAGCACATTAGGCCCAAACATGTAATAAAATCAGATAATAAACAAAGCCAGATATAACAATTATTATAAGCTCGAATTCTGAACCCTGAACCAAAAGTTCTGGGTTCTCGGTCCCCAGTAGAGTCGCCAAAGCTGTCACACCTCCTTTTTCCTACATCCGAAGGTATATAAGGGAGTTTTTCCAATTAAAGGACAATCGAAACGGGATTATTTATTTATTAAAAATCAGAGTCGCCACTTAGGATAATTTATGGTGTCCCAAGTCACCGATTCAAATCCCGAATCGAGGAAAGGATTTACTCTGTTTAACAGTCCGCAAACCAGAGTAAACCCGGGAGAAGGTGTTAGGCATTCCCGAATTTCGTGGTTCTAGCACGGTCGCTTAACTGTTATATCCGGCTTAATTATCTGATTTAGAACAGTTTGAACCTATGTGCAATTTTAACTTTAAACGCTTTTTGATTAAGAAAATTATCTTGAAACGGGTCACGCGTACGTGCACCCGTTTGTTTGGTGCGTCAAAAATCATGTCACGCGGATGTGTCCCCAATTAGTAACGCTTTATTATTATAAAAAAATTCGACTGGGTCGTTGGACGAACGCATACTCCGATTTTGTTTATAGAAATCGTAATTATGTCACGCGAACGTGTCCACAACCACGATAGTATATTAAACGTGCCTAAAGCAAACTACAAACATTTGTCATTTTATATCAAAATTAATATGAGGGCTATGTATGATTAAATTATTGATGGCACACCTCAAGCTATATGAATTAAAATTAATTTAGCGTCCTATTAGCAATCATTTTATTATTGAGAAAGTTGGTTCGAAATTACACGAACGCATACTCCGAATTGATTCTTAGAATCATAATTATGTCACGTGAACGTGTACATAATCACTTTAATACCTTAAATCTCATCTAAATCATTAGACAATTCAACTTTTAAAGAAAATTATATACATATTAATTCACGCATTGAAAGTTAGATCAAATCTACTTCCAACATTCATTTCTCAATTGCCATAGACAATGCAAAATAGTCAAATACAGTGCAAATCCAGTGGCCGCTCGAATTACCGAAATAGGGACGTAACTTAACATATTAATATGAGTTCATTCATCTCTTTTCTTTGAGCATATGAAATCTAGGTGAGATTACAAACAGTCATTCGAACTAGTCCAATCAGAATTAACATGAAAGATTATACATCTCCCAACCAACTAATGGGAAAAGATCGACAAATTCTAAAAATTAAAGATCCATTATTCAATTTGCAAGAAAACAGTTACACTAGGCCTCCACTTCATTCATTTTCAACTGGATATTTACATACATCGAGTTTCAGGACATGTACCTGGTATGTAGAACAGAAAAATGGGGTAAGCAATCAGCAACAGCAAATAGCAAAATACAGCAGCAGAAAGCCCAACACAGTAGCTTCAACACCTCAATCCAGAAATTCCAGCAACACGGAGAAAACCAGTAAAATGGAGAAGAAAAATAGTCCGAAAATCTCTCTTTGTTTTCTCTTTCTAGATTTGAACTCTCTCTGGTGTTCTTCCGCTCTCAATATTTCAGAAAATTTGGTTCTATCTTTTTTACTCTCTCCAAAATGAATTCTGCCCATGTATATCCAGTGTATCTAGAGTATATATCGACTGTATACCACTCCCTCCGCCCCCTCCTTTTTTCTTCTCCTCTCTTTTTTTTTTTATCTTCTATTTATAGCAAAATTTTCGAGATTTTTCAGATTTTCTTTTAAAAAAATATTTTATTATTTTATTATTTTTAATTAAAAGAAATCCCACTTACAAATTGCTTTTATTTTTTTATAAAAAGAAATCTCACCTTTATTTACTTTTATTTTTTAAATTCCAACTTTAATTACTTTTATCTTATTTAAAATCTCACTTTTTTTTACTTTTTAAAAGAGAATTCCACTTTATTTAACTTTTCTTAAAAAACAATCCACTTTCTTTTGCTTTTCTTCTAAAGATGCTACTTTCTTTTACTTTAAATTTTTTAAATTTTCAAATACCTTTATATTTGTTTTTTAATTCCAACTTTCTTTTACTTTTTATTTTTTTAAAATTTTCACAAAACTTTACGTTTATTTTTTTAATTTTCTACTTTCTTTTACTTTTTAAAAGAGAATTCCACCTACTTTTACTTTTATTTTTTTTATTCAATACTTCCCTTTTTCTTATTTTTAAATCACTCCCGAAAATTCAAAAAAAATTAATATTTTTTCGGATTTTCTTTTATTATTTTAAAATAAAAATAAAAATAAAATAATATTAATAGTAATAATTCACCTTTTAAATTTTGTATTTTTACCCTATAATAAAAAGTGTAACAAAGCTAAAAGTTGTAGGTTAAAACCCCTAAAATATTTACATAGAAGAAGTGATAAAAAAAATTAAATATTATCAAAAATTAGGTGCTCACAGAAGTCATACTCTTTTTCATGCCTGTTGAGGTCTTTCAGTTTGTGTTTCTATGTAGAATAGATCTGGTTATGCTGAGTCTGCCCGCTCGGGGTCTTACGACCTCGAGTTTCCCAATATAAGGTGATTGGCGACAGTCTCCGAGTCATCGAGTTTGCTTGGGATTGAAGGCCATTATTCGTAAGCCCGGAGTTACCTTGCTGGGGCTTGGTGAGATCGGATCTTCGACCTTGGGGTCGTGCGTGTGCCAAATTGTCGACATCAAGTCTCTGAGTACTTTGGGATGCATTCAGTGGAAGGATTCTTGCAGAGAGTATACTGAAATTTCCTCTTCCGGAGTATGAGATGCTAAAAGATGTTCTTTTATTGCTTGGCATAAATACATATCATTTCGTTGTTGTGAGCTTGGCCTGCACGGGCACGACTCCTTGGACCATTTGGTCTGGTACATGATTCCCCATTGAAACTCGGTCTGTCGTTCCCCGACCTTTCTGAGTGGTCGACGCTTTTCAGAGAAAGGGGGTTGTCCTTCATCGTTTGATTGCAGAAGGAAGGATTGCGATCTCGTCGGGTCCTCCTCAAGGGGTACGCTGCTCTGCTAAGAACCTTGCTGGCGAGACCTCCTTTGGGGCGGAAGTCCAGTTGAGGGGAAGGAGCGCAACTGGCTCTATTAAGGCCTTGGGGTCCTCGGGCAGAGTTAGTACTTCCGAACGCCCTGGACGGATGTCTGCGTACAGGTTAGTAAAAAAACAATGAAGGAAGGGGGTAATTTTTCTTTACCGCGGGGTGTGTAGGCGATGTTTCGGGGTTTGATAGGTTCCTGCTATTTCAAAGTGTGGATTCTAGTAGGACCCTCTACCATGTTTAATCGAATTTGGCCAAAGATGTGGTTCGCTTACCCTTTGATCCTTTCGAGAGTGGAGGTATCGATGCCAGCGATGCATCATATGATGAGGAATTTCCTCTTTCTGCATATTACTTTCTACTCATGGTTTTAATTCCGTCCCTTGCGTGGAATTTCATCCCTCGGGCGAAGCGGGGGCGGCACTGTCTTCGTGTGGTGCGCTTGTGGTTGTCTGAATAAGGCATTTGTGCTTTGAACCTCCTTTGATGGCATGGGACTCGGCGTTCCCGTATGAGCAAGCCGTGCGGTATTGAGAGAATGGTCTTTCTCCTTGCTGTAGCGATCGCCGTCTGGAATTTGTTAAAGATTCTAGGGGTGGTCGTGTTTTGACTCAACGGTCCGAGCCGTAATATTAACCTCGGTCCGACAACGTTGATGTGTTGATCGAACCACCTGAATTCATGAGCACATGTTTTATTCATGAGTTGCCTTTTCCTGGTAACGAGCATTCTTACTTTCCAATTTATTAGTTCTTGGAGGGTGTCTCCGCTCCTCCACTATCGTGAGGATACGTCGAGGCCCATTTGCTTCGTTCTTCGTGGTTGCCTTTCTCCCTCGGGGCTGAATTCGAGCCTAATCGCTCGACAATACTTAGCGGTGATTTTTATTGAGTATCACAACTGTTTTCCTCCTAAGCTGGCGGCCAATTTCAACCTCGTGGTCATGCGCGCCATGCAGTTCCCACGCCGAGTTGTGATTCCTTTGAGTGGGATTCAATCGAATAGGTCTGAGACATTTGGCATCCCTGGTTTCGCTTATGGTGAACACAATGTTTGGTATAGCAATGCTAAAATTGTACTCTGATGGGCGAGGTGCCCCTGCCAGTTGTGCGTCCTCGTCGATTCTGGCTTTGTTAAAGATTCCTCGGGGATGTTTCCCTCTAGCAATTTCCCGACCGTCGCGAGGTAGATTGCATCTTAGGGCGTTCCTCCTATCCGCGGCGTATGGGTGGTACCTCCCTTTGTTTGGCATTAGTTTCTTTGCTGGGAGCCTGCTTGGGTAAAGTGAGCCCGAGGAGGATCCTAGATGGTCATCTACGACCTTGATTCGTGGCTGGTGCCGGGCACGGGCATCCGACCAGATCTTGGTTGGGTATCTAATCAAGTTTCATTTGACCTGCCCCGATGTCATTGGGCTTGGTTTGTTTAGGTTTTGGGCGAAGGCCTGTGTTGCCCAGCCACCCGAGACCAGGTCGATCTCTTTCATTCCTTCGGGGAATGAGGTGCGAATTCCCGTGGCATTTCATTTTCCCTATGTTCGGCCCTAGATGTGTCGGGCTCTCCCATCACTGCTTCGATGGCATCGGCGCATGTCTTTATGGAGGAATCTGTTGGCACGGTGAGCGAGTTTGTGGGATTGGGTGCTAGGTCACGACGCCACATCATGGTTCCTTTTGAGAGTGTTTCCCCAAACATTTTCAATAAAACGGGATCAGACTCATTATCTTTAGGGTCGTTGACTTTACCCGCGCACGTATAAGCGGTGATGTGATCGTCGGGATCTGAGGACCCATTGTTCTTAGGGAGTTCTGGCATTCTGAACTTCTTTGGGATGGGTTTCGGGGCCGCTTCCTCGGGGAACGACATCTGTATGAACTTCTTCGAATCCAAGCCCTTGAGGATCGGGGGCGCACCCGTGATCTGATCATCCCTAGAGTTATAGGTCTTGACCTTTTTATCATTGGCTGCAATCATTTTCTCTCCCGATTCGATCCTTCTGGTGAGGTCCTCAAGCATATTTACTATGGCAGGGTCGGCTATGGACCCGTTATTGCTTGATCTTTCAAGCAATTGCTCGGTGGGGGGAGCTGTTTCCGGCACTGCTGTGCTAGAAGTCTTCAAATAGCTTTGCAACTGAGCAATGGCCAACTGTTGTTACTGCAACATCTCAAAAAATAACATGAAGACAACCTTACTATTCTTCCCGGGCTGGGGTTTTTCGGGCTTCCTGTCGATCGTTGTGTCGTATGCTTCTGCCGGTGTGGGATGTCTCGTCGACTTGTTGTGCGTCTTGTGAATCTGTGTCCGCTAAAACCGGTCCGGGCGCGTTATCAAGATTCTATGGCGGCGCTCCAGTGGCCGGGACAGCCACACCATATTCCCCGTGGTTTTTGAGGTTGTCGTTCTCGATTCTGTTTATGGAGCCAAACATTTTGATCTGAAATCAAGAGATCTTGGACAAGAAAAAGTGTGAAAGGTAACTTGCGTTTGTGCAATGAAACAAGCAAGAAAATAATCACTATTATTTTTATCCCCACGGTGGGCGCTAAACTGTTTACCGTGAAAGTGGTAACAATAATTAAATTTGTAAACGGGATTCTAAAAATACGTGATCTATTTTTATGCTAGTTGTTAGAGCAGATCATGCTAGGAATATATAGTTTAATGATGAAACGGAAGCTAAAACGAGGCAGTAATCAAACCGAGAGACCTTCTGCCCAGGTATAGGACTGGTCGATGGAGGATCTTGGGGTCGATACCTGGACTCGATCTCGAGCTATCGGGGGTAGTCAGGAATAGGATAACAGTTAAGATATGATTAAGCAAGGATCTTTATGGCCAATACCAAGTAATAAAGGATTAACAAACGGGAGAGTAGTAAGTGCTAAAAGTGACCTCAGGCCAATACGAACAAGCGAGTTAGAGAGAAAAGAGAGAGAGAGAGAGAGAGAGAGAGAGAGATTATTGCACTTGAGTAGAAATAGTTGGAGCAACATCATCCCTTTACAAGGTGGTGTGAGTTCCCTTTATATAGGTGGGGAACCCGGCTATAGTACATGGGCATTAATTGTAAAGTACGGTGATGTGACGGCTAGACGCAATGCTTCGGCGTAGGCTCTAGATAGACCGACCATGTCAGACTTATCCGTGTGCCTATGGAACTTCCCTTTCTGTTCTAGTCTCGTCTTCCGTCTTCTTCTAGTCGGGCCTCGACGAGCCCCAAGGGAGGGAACTCGGTCGTGGCTTCACGTCCTCAAGGTCTCGAGGCATTCTTCCGAAGTGGCCAGATAGCGTGAAATCAAGTCCTCTGATTTTGCCGCATACAAAGGTATTAAATAAGGAAAGAATCATTAAATATACATAAATCAAATAATGCAAGAATGACTAATTAAGGTCATAATCACGGAAATAATCAATAATCATGCACACGAATTTTTTAACAAAACAAATCACTCAACAACTCTGGAAAGAACATATCAATTTCCCTAAACAAAATAGGTTAAGTAAAACTTTTAGGAACACAGAGAAATTAGACGGAAATTAATTCAAAAAACCTTAATTTGAAAACACTTAAAGAAGGAAAACAGCCATGGAAAACTTGAAAGCACGTCAACACATAGAGATTTAAACAACAGAAATCATAGAAATCGAAACCTGAAGTAGCGTAGTGTTTAAAACCCGATTAGTAATAGAGAAGTAAAAACCTACAAGAGTATCCATGGAAGTTTGAAAATACTACAGATACCTAGAGGTTCGACCAACAAACATTAAGAAAAACAAACCCTAATATAACAAAAATGTTCAAAATCGATTAATTAGTAAAGAAATAAAGGATCCTTAAGGAAAAAAGCAATGACGAACTCAAATCGTTTCAGATATACAAGGATCTGGACGGATTCAAGTCCAAATGCTAAGTTTTGAAGAAAAGGGAAAGGGTAAAGAGAATCTGGCCTTTGAATCAAAGATTTGAGCCTTTAAACTTTGATAAAAATCACTCACAGACCATAGACAGACTTTTGAAGAGTTTTAAATGAGATCCGAACTAGATCTCTTCGAGGCCCTTCCACAAAACCACACAATCGAGCAACCAGCAGAAATAGGAGACAAGTAGAGGCCTCGTACAACCATGGGAAACCATAGATTGAGTAGGAATTAAAGGGATTAGGGCTAGTTTTGGGTGGCGGCGAATAGGGTTAAGTTTGGTCTCAAAGAGAATTAGAGAGGAGAGGGTTTCAGGGGGGCGGGTGTAAGCAAATGACTAGGGTTTGGGGGTCATTGGGACTAAAAAATGAAGGTTTTAATGTGGACCGTTTGTCACACCTCCTTTTTCCGCCCCCGCGAGGGGTGCAAGGGAGTTTTTCCAATTAAAGGACAATCAAAACGGGATTTATTTATGTATTTCAGAGTTGCCACTTGGGAGATTTAGGGTGACCCAAGTCACCAATTTTAATCCCGAATCGAGGAAAAGAATGACTCTGTATTATAGTCCGCGAACCAGAAATCCGGATAAGGAATTCTGTTAACCCGGGAGAAGGTGTTAGGCATTCCCGAGTTCCGTGATTCTAGCACGGTCGCTCAACTGTTATATTCGGCTTGATTATCTGATTTTTATACAAATATGAACTTATGTGCAAGTTTTATCTTTTTACCGCTTTTATCATTATTTATTTTTTATTTTTACAAGAATGTGAACATTGTTTAAAACATGTCTTTGGATTACGTCACATGAAATGCACCCGCAATCCGGAACACATTTTATTCAATGTTTTGGGATTTGGATTTGGGTCGCATGAATGCGCACCCGTGCTTAAGAATGTATTATTGTTAAAATCGTGTCTAAAGCGATTAGCGTATTATTATTTATGGGTAAGACTGTGGAATTCACTAAACAGTCCATCCCGAATTCTAAATACTCAATTAAACATTTATTGAGGGCCCCGCAATTAGTGCATTTTATTGGGCGAGGCTCATCTCATTTTATTTTTAAAAGGACAGTCCTAAAATGCCTACATTTTTATTGAAATTTGTCTCTACAAAATAAAGGAGAAATATCTTAATTTATTTACATGTTATTACCTAGTTACATTATACTAGGCATGTTCTCAGTTTGTCAAATTAAAAAAAAACATAGCAATTCTAATTTTAATCCTAGACCATTTACATGCTGAAATTAACCAATATTATTTAACTAAACAATATTTCTACCAACTTCCTACTAGATGGCCTATTCGTTTGATTTTTGACTAGACGGAATTACTACACCATTTATTTATTTTTAGGCAATAGATATAGATAGTTCATTTGTTAAGCTATCGTCGAATGTTCCACTATATGTATTAAATATCTACATGATTCTGATTTTTTGCAAGCTAAATAATTTATACATACAAATAAAATTCAGAATATAATTAAATATAATTCAGAATTTCAACTCTTCATTTTTTCGTATTCATGCTTCATATTTCGGATTACAATAACCAGCGTGTCAGTTGTGTACCTGATATTGGAAGCAAAAGAAAATGAAGATGAGAATCAGCAGCAGCAGTAAAATCAGTACAACACAGCAACAATAGCCCAACAACAGTAACAACCCAGTAACAGACCGGTGGAGTAGTAATCCAAAAAAAACAAAAGCTTCAGCTTTTATGAAACAACAATCAATTCTGATTTGAAACAATGAAAGAAAGCAGAAGATTTTTTTTTAGTTTTTTTTTATTTGAAAGTTTTAATATTTTTTCGGAATTTTCTCTCTTAAATGTTCAGCCCTTTTTTCTCTCTCTTATTCTTTGTCCGTTTTTTTTATGTATTCTCTCGTATCTCTCTGTGTCTTGTGTTCAAGACTTCCTATATATATCCCAACCCTTTAATCAATTAAAATCAATCCATTTTCTCTACCAAACCCATTATCTTCCCACTTATCCCCATTACATTAAATAAATATATCACACCACCCCATTATTTTTTGTCCCCCATGCCTAACATAAATAAATACAAGATTCCTCCCCACTAAATTTTGTCTTGTCCCCCCTTTATATTAAACAACTATATCACAACCCACCCCATTACATTTTGTCCCCCATGCTTCATATAAACAAATACAAAATGTACAATTCCTAAACTACCCCTCCGACCTTATTGCAAATTACTATTTTACCCCCGAACGTACTACAAATTACCAAACTACCCCATCAGCTATAACAATCAATTAATCAAACTTAACCAAAATATAGACAATATGATCAATTTCTAACAATGTTTAAACAACAAATCACATGAACATGATTTCTTCAATATTTCAACAACAAATCACATGAACACAAATTGAACAACAAAGAACAACTAAAATTTGATTGAACAATATTTTTTAGCAACAAACAATCCTATTTTCAGATTCAACAACAACAATCAAACAAGTATATTTAGATTTCCAAATTCAATAATATTGAACTTAAAATCAACTCTAACAACATCACAACAAACAATTCCTATATTAAACTTAAACAAGATTATGAGACAAATTCAAGAAATAATCATAAGTGATAAACAAGAAATCAAACTATACAAATTTCGGATTCAAGATCAACCAAACAAAGTATGAACATGAATGAAAATATTTTAAACAACAAACATGATGGATTCAAACGATTAAATCAATATATTTCCCTTAACACAACTAACTTTTAGACAAATAACAAGATCAACGAATAAACAATTATGAACTTAAGCTTGAACTTAACAATATTAACAATTTCTAAAAATATATAAACACATGAAACAAATTGAAGAAATAGTCAATTAAATTTCAATTTGAATCTAACAAACATTAAACTAACAAATATTCACTTAAACAATAATACAAACATGAAATAAACATGAAAAATAACTAATTAACTTCCATTTGAAATCTGAAAATTAATTCAACAAAAATACATGAACATGAACAAAACCAAAAATCAAATATCTAACCATAGACATGAACAAAACAAACATTTGCCGATTTTAGATTCGAAAATATCAAAACAAAATACGGACAAAATAAAACTCAAAAATTACTAACCGGAGATGTTCAACGACGAATTCGATTGTATGGACTGTTTCGACAAACCTCGAATGGGAATAAATCTGTCCGGACTCAACGATGAACTCAACGACGAACTCACCTTCCTTGTAAACTTGACGAACTCAAAACTACGCTCGACGACCTCGACTAAAACTCGACCAAACGAAATGGTTGAATCTTGTTTTGGGACTGAAGGCGACGAGAAGAAGATGAAGAAGGCGTTGGACGTAGCAACTGCTACAGTGACGACGAAGCAGTGACAGCAGCCATGGCGGACTGCTTGTCGTCGTTCATGGTGAAGCAGCTCGAGCTTGAAGCGGTAGGGGAGGTCGATGTACAGTAGCAGTCGACGCAGCAGCGCGAGCAATCGACGCAGCAGCGTGGAGAAGATGGCGACGGGGTTGTGACTGAGTTTGGGTGCCATGGACGTGAAGCAAACGACGAAGAGCTGGATCTTAGAAGGAAACAAAAGCAGCGCGACAAAGCCGACGGGGAGGTCGCTGGACAGCTGCTCGTCATTGAGGCGATGCCATGGTAGCCATGTCCATGCTGAAGCTGGAGCAACGACATTCGTTCGGAGCAGCCATGGCTGCTCGTCGTAGCTGGACGCGGGCAGCAGGAAGGTAGTCGACGCAGAGGTCGTTCACGATGCAACTCGGAGAAAATGAAGCGTTTGGATGGCGAAGCTAAGGGTAGCCATGGATGAGCCTGAAGTTTTGAAGGTTTGGAGAAGAAGCCATGGGAGGTGTTCTTGAGTTTTTGGGAAGAAGAAGCCAAAGGGTGTGGGGGGCGGACCATTTTTTAGGTTTTTTAGGGTTTTTTTCTTTTTGTTTTTCTTTTTGTGTTTTGAATGAAGAGGGGTGTTGGGTTAATCGGTTAATGGGGCGGACCGGGTCGACCCGGTCTGAAGTGGACTGGGTCATGGGGAAGATTGGGCAATTATTTGGGCCTGAGGTTGAAATTTGAAGAAGTGGCCCAATCCGATTTATCTTTGTATTTTTATTATCTTTTCTTCTTTTATTTTTCTAAAACTAAATTATAAAAGTACTTAAATTATTATTAAGAACTAAATTAAGTTATAAAAGCGCAAATTAACTCCCAATAACAATTAACGCACAATTAAGTAATAATTAAGCATAAAATTGTTCATTTGGACATTAAATGCTAAAAATGCAAAAGATGCCTATTTTTTGTAATTTTTAATTTTTGTAAAACTAATTTAATTACTAACAATTGTAGAATTAAATCCTACATGCAAAATGCGACATATTTTTATATTTTTTATTAATTTAACAAATAAGCAAACACAGACAAATACAAATAATTATCCAAAAATATCACAAAAATACTCAAAATTGCACACCATGGAAAATCATTTTATTTTGCATTTTTTGGGAGTATTTCTCATATAGGGTAAAAATCACGTGCTTACAGCTGCCCCTCTTTGCCCGAAGACACGAAGGGTTTTCGCGCAAAGATAAAGCGAGCGATTTTTGCCCATCCGAGTACTCCGTGTGAAGCATTTTTTTGAAAAAGATTTAACCGAACCTTTGCTTCAAAGGTTTCCTACATATCCCTGGCTAAAGGGGAATCAGGTTAATGTAGTTCGGGAAGCTTTGGTAGCTGGGACTACCGTGGGACTGCAATGTTACTGTTGTTGCATGCTGTTATCACTGCTTACCGATCTCCTTGTTACACCGTGCTTAAAATAAAACAAGAAGCTAGGCTAGACTGAAATTTGTTCTTGTTGCCTTGCTTTCTTGTCGGCTTGTGTTTCCTCCGGTGCTTTTCTTCCTTGAATTTTGGAATGATACTGGCCCTTTGCTTTTCTGAATACCAGTTTTCATCATTTTGCTCGGTCTGCTGGGGACATGGCTTTCTTCATTAAGCTTTTTGGCGGTTCCTCTAGTGGGTACAGCTCTCTTCATCAGATTTGTTATGCTGGGCATGATTTAATGTTCACAAGCCGCTTCTTTCAAGACGCGTCTTTTCTTCCCTTTGACTTATGCGCTTGAATTTGTGCTGGGACCTCTTGTTGCCACCTTATGTTTCCCGGTGCCGGGGATTTCTATTGTTTCCTGCTGGGGATTCCTGTTGTAACCCACTGTTTTATTGTCATCTGACTTGATCTCGAAATGTATGCCTCTGTTCTATGGGCGGGCTCCCAACTTTAATACTTGAAAATTAATGCTGAATGTGTTCCTCTGTTATATGGGCGGGCTCCCAACTTCAACACTTGAAATGAAAAGACTGAAATGTATGCCTCTGTTCTATGGGCGGGCTCCCAACTTCAACACTTGGAATAAAAAGACTGAAATGTATGCCTCTGTTCTATGGGCGGGCTCCCAACTTCAAAACTTGAAACGAAAAGACTGAGATGTATGCCTCTGTTCTATGGGCGGGCTCCCAATTTCAACACTTAAAATGAAAAGACTGAAATGTATGCCTCTGTTATCTGGGCGGGCTCCAAAATTTGACACTTGGAAAAAAGACTGAAATGTATGCTTCTGTTCTATGGGCGGGCTCCCAACTTCAACACATGGAATAAAAAGACTGAAATGTATGCCTCTGTTATCTGGGCGGGCTCCCAATTGCTAACATTGAAATGGAATATCTCTATTCTCCAGGCAGACTTCTGACTTTTAAATTTTAAACTGTGTGTCTCTGTTCTTCAGGCGGATTCCTGACATCAAACTTGAAAAGTATGTCTCTGTTCTCCAGGCGGACTCCTGATTGCTAAATTTAAAATTGAATGTCTCTATTCTCCATGCGGACTCCTGACTTTTAAAATTTAAGCTGTATGTCTCCGTTCTTCAGGCGGACTCCTGACGTCAAACTTGAAAAGTACGTCTCTGTTCTCCAGGCGGACTCCTAATTGCTAAATTTGAAATGAATGTCTCTATTCTCCAGGCGGACTCCTGATTTTTGAAATTTAAATTGTATGTCTCCATTCTTCAGGCGGACTCCTGACGTCAAACTTGAAAAGTATGTCTCTATTCTCCAGGCGGACTCCTGATTGCTAAATTTGAAATTGAATGTCTCTATTCTCCAGGCGGACTCCTGACTTTTGAAATTTAAACTGTATGTCTCCGTTCTTCAGGCGGACTCCTGACTTCAAACTTGAAAAGTATGTCTCTGTTCTCCAGGCGGACTCCTGATTGCTAAATTTGAAATTGAATGTCTCTATTCTCCAGGCGGAATCCTGACTTTTAAAATTTAAACTGTATGTCTCCATTCTTCAGGTGGACTCCTGACGTCAAACTTGAAAAATACGTCTCTGTTCTCCAGGCGGACTCCTGACAACTTGCATTTATCCTGATTAGTGCTTGTTTTTCCCTCCTGGAGAATTCCTCTTCAACAACTAACTTTTCTCCCCCTGCTCAATCAAAGAAAATTTTGTCAGTTTAAAATGGTGGTTAGTTGATGGCATTCTTGCTGAAAAATCCTTCCACTGCCTTGCTTTGTGTTGACTAATTTCCACGCACTGACCCTGAACCGCTTGACTTTCTGACCAACTTTTAAATTTCCCAACCTCTGGCGACCTAAATGTTTTACACCCCTGCTGTTATTTCACTTTTCTGACCTTTTTGTTTGAGCTTTCGCCTTTCCCACGACATTCCCCAATCATTTCACCGATGAAACTTCCGTTAATTCCCTGTATTCCACTTGACATCAAGTTATTTTTGACATGCTCTGACCACGTTGTGCTTTACAATTCTAGAAGCTGGTAGTGAACTTTGAAGTCCTTTCTGCTTGCATTGAACAAAACTGGCACTGAAACATCTCAGCTAGATAAAACCCTCAGAAGAAAATGAAATGCCATGATTCTTGAGTTAAGGATAAGAAGAATCCAAAACCAGATGACTGTTTGAAAAGAGAAGGAAAAGAAACTTATCTGAGCGAGACAAACTAGTACCAATGGTCATGACATGCATTTTGGATTAATCAGCCCAATCTGTCCAACCAAACAAACTCTCAATTGTCGTACCTCATTGCCCAGAACTTCCATCACTTGTTTGATTTATCCAGACCTTAACCTTGTTTCCCTGCGGTACCGCGAAACGGTTTCTATCAACAGACCTTTCTCAGTTTTCCATTTCTTATCTCACCTTCGCCTTGAGGTGCCCGTAAAGGTTTTCACCAACAAGACTCTCTCATTTATTTTTCTCTCAGCTCCCGTCGCCTTACGGTGCCCGTGAGGGTTTTCACCCATAAGACTCTCTCATTTATTTTTGTTCTTCTTGCTCGAACCAGAGTGTTGCCCCTGTCGTGGGTTATTCCTACCTGTTCATCTTGGCATTTCTCAAAACTGATCATAAGGTCTTTCTTTGGTCCGTAATGTAGGCTTTTGGATTGATTTAGAAAGAAAGGTATAAAAGGCTCAAAACAATTCAAATGGGTTCAAATTACAACTTTCGGAATCCCACTTTCATAACAATCACCACTTCTGCCCCAGTTTCTTGCTTGGGGATTTTTGGATTTCTATTTGGTATGACTGAACCTCGGAGTAAGGCTGCCTACGTACCCTTTCGGGATCAAGTCAAACGTAGTTCACTTTATAGAGACTACGTTGTTATGTTTCTCTTCTTTCCCTTTTTTCACTTTTCTTTCTTTTCCTTTTCTTCTTTTCTTTTTCTTTTTCTTTTCTTCTTTTTTTTTATTTTCTTTTCTTTCCTTCTTTTCTTTATGTTCGTCACATGTGTTCTCTTATAGTGCCGCTGATTCCGAAAGAGGTGTATGAAAAATAAGTAAGGCTCGAAGGGGATAACAAGGGATAAGAGTGTTTGGATAGCAGAACAAAATGCCTTCATCATTTCAATCTTTAAGATATGCCAAATACGAACAGATACATTCAGAAAATAAAGAAATCATACATAATATCTCTTGACCGCATCGGAATTGATGGCCATTTCTACACATTCTCCTTCCATATCTGTCAAATACAACGCTCCGTTAGACAACACTCTGGTTACTACAAATGGTCCCTGCCAGTTTGGGGCAAATTTTCCTTTTGCCTCAGCCCAATGAGGCAAGATCCGCCTCAGTACTGATTGCCCGACTTCAAATTTCCTTGGACGTACTTTTTTGTTGTATGCTCTTGCCATTCTTCGTTGGTACAGTTGGCCATGACACACTGATGCCAATCTTTTCTCATCGATCAAACTCAACTGCTCAAGACGGCTTTTCACCCATTCATCATCATCGATCTCAGCCTCTGCAATGATTCGCAGAGATGGGATTTCCACTTCTGCGGGTATTACTGCCTCGGTACCGTATACCAATGAGTAAGGAGTCGCCCCTACCGAGGTACGCACGGTGGTGCGATATCCTAACAATGCAAAAGGCAATTTCTCGTGCCATTGTCTAGATCCTTCAACCATCTTCCGGAGTATTTTCTTTATGTTCTTATTGGCCGCTTCAACCGCACCATTTGCCTTGGGACGGTACGGAGTAGAGTGCCTGTGAGCAATCTTAAACTGCTCACATGTCTCCTTCATCAAATGGCTATTAAGATTAGCCCCATTATCTGTGATGATTACCTTTGGGATCCCAAACCGACAGATGATATTTGCATGCACGAAGTCAACTACAGCCTTCTTGGTCACAGACTTGAATGTCTTCGCTTCCACCCATTTGGTAAAATAATCTATAGCTACCAAGATAAACCTGTGCCCATTTGATGCTGCTGGATCAATTGGCCCAATAACATCCATGCCCCATGCAACAAAAGGCCATGGCGCGGACATCGTATGTAATTCTGATGGTGGAGCATGAATCAAATCTCCATGTATTTGGCATTGATGACACTTACGCACAAAACTGATACAATCTCGCTCCATCGTGAGCCAATAATAACCTGCTCGGAGAATCTTCTTTGCTAGAACATACCCACTCATATGCGGTCCGCAAACTCCGGAATGCACCTCAGTCATGATAGTTGTGGCCTGCCGTGCATCTATACATCTCAACAAACCGAGCTCTGGCGTTCTTTTGTACAGTACTCCTCCACTAAGGAAAAACCCACTTGCCAACCGTCGAATTGTTCTTTTCTGATCACTGGTGGCCTGCATTGGATATACTCCCGCTTTGATGTACTCTTTGATATCATGGAACCACGGCTCTCCATCGATTTCCTCTTCTATCACATTACAGTAAGCATGCTGATCATGGACTTGAATCTGCAATGGATCAACATAGGCCTTATCTGGATGGTGCAACATTGATGCCAAAGTAGCCAAAGCGTCAGCAACCTCATTATGAATCCTTGGAATGTGTCTGAATTCTATGGCCTGAAAACGCTGGCAAAGCTCATGCAGACACTGCCGATACGGTATAAGCTTCAAGTCCCGTGTTTCCCATTCCCCTTGAATCTGGTGTACCAGTAAGTCCGAGTCACCCATGACCAAGACTTCCCGTACACCCATATCCACAGCTAATCTCAATCCCAATATACACGCCTCATATTCTGCCATGTTGTTTGTACAGTAGAAACGAAGCCGAGCTGTAACGGGGTAATGCTGACCTGTTTCCAAATAAGTACCGCACCTATTCCCACACCCTTCATATTTGCAGCCCCATCAAAGAAAAGTTTCCATCCCGACTTCTCAGCTTGTTCTAATTCATCAATGTGCATTACCTCTTCATCAGGGAAATAAGTTTTCAAAGGCTCATAATCTTCATCAACGGGGTTCTCAGCCAAGTGATCGGCTAATGCCTGTGCTTTCATGGCAGTCTGTGTCACATAGACAATGTCGAACTCTGTAAGTAAGATCTGCCACTTTGCAAGCCTTCCTGTGGGCATGGGTTTCTGAAAAATATACTTCAACGGGTCCAAGCGAGATATAAGGTAAGTGGTGTAAGATGACAAGTAATGTTTCAATTTCTGTGCCACCCAAGTTAGGGCACAACATGTCCTTTCCAGATGAGTATACTTGACCTCGTAAGATGTGAACTTCTTACTGAGATAGTAGATAGCCTGCTCCTTTCTGCCCGTAACATCATGCTGCCCCAGTACACAGCCGAATGAACTGTCCACAACTGTCAGATATAGAATCAAAGGTCTCCCTGGTTCTGGTGGGACCAATATGGGTGGGTTTGACAAATACCCCTTTATCTTATCAAAAGCCTCCTGGCATTCATCAGTCCATTTGACCGCGGCATCTTTCTTTAACAATTTGAAAATTGGTTCACACGTTGTCGTGAGCTGAGCAATGAACCTGCTGATATAGTTCAGTCTTCCCAACAAACTCATCACCTCGGTTTTGTTTCTTGGAGGTGGCAACTCCTGAATAGCTTTGATCTTTGACGGGTCTAATTCAATACCTCTTCGGCTAACTATAAATGCCAACAACTTCCCAGATGGCACCCCGAAAGCACATTTCGCAGGATTGAGCTTAAGATTGTACCTGCGAAGCCTTTGAAAGAATTTTCTCAAATCTCTGACATGGTCGGATTGCTGTCTAGACTTCACGATCACATCATCCACGTATACCTCGATTTCTTTATGTATCATATCATGGAAGATAGTTGTCATGGCCCTCATATAAGTTGCCCCAGCATTTTTCAAACCAAACGGCATGACCCGATAACAATACGTTCCCCACGGCGTGATGAATGCTGTCTTTTCTGCATCTTCCTTGTCCATTAGAATCTGATGATAACCCGCATAACAATCTACAAAAGAGCCAATATCATGTTTGGCACAATTGTCGATCAGTATATGGATGTTGGGCAGTGGGAAATTATCTTTTGGGCTTGCCTTTTTAAGGTCTCGATAATCGACGCACACCCTGGTCTTGCCATCTTTCTTTGGCACAAGCACGACATTGGCTAACCAAGTGGGGTACCGTGTAACCTAAATGACCCTTGCCTCAAACTGCTTGGTGATTTCTTCTTTGATCTTCACACTTATGTCTGTTTTGAACTTTCTCAACTTCTGCTTGACAGGGAGAAGTGTTGGATCAGTGGGCAATTTATGAACCACCAAATCGGTGCTTAGACCCGGCATATCATCATATGACCATGCAAAAATGTCTTTGTACTCATGCAATACTTTAATTATCTCCTCCTTGAGTTGTGGCTCCAAATGAACACTTATTTTAGTTTCCCGTACATTCTCTTGGTCCCCTAGATTAACTGCTTCTGTGTCATTTAGGTTAGGTTTGGGTTTTTCTTCAAAGTGACTTAATTCTTTACTAATTTCCTCATAAGCTTCATCATTGTTACAATCCACCCCATCATCACACTCGATCTCTTGTATTATTACTTCTGAACTAGATTGGCTTTTAAAACTGGGCCGAAGATTCCTCATGCATGTCATGTCATTGATATCAGCATAAAAAGAACTGTACAAAGAAAAGAAAAGAAAATGGAAAGAGAATTAGGGACGAAGAAAATTGCATTTCATTAAATGTAAAGACAACAAGGTTTTAACTCATCCAAACGGACGGAACATAACAACTGGATTACAAACCCTGGAATAATCCAGGTGACAAAAAGGAAAACAAAACCCACTACCACGACTCCCTCCGAACTGGAAGAGGAGTAGCTTCCCAATTGTTGATGTTAGCACGTGGTCCGATGTACTGTATGTCTGCTCTGCTTGACCCTTCCCCGGCCTCAACCATGTTTACTTCAGCAAATACTTTCTCAAACACCTTATCCAAATTCCCATCCGCCTCAATTAACGAACCTGACATCTTTGCCAATGATTGTTTCTTAATACTCGGTCTGACGAAGGACCTGGACAATCGAGGAATTGGTTTAGGGAGCACCCAAGCTTTCTTCTTCAATTTACGGGCCTTTCTGACATCTGCCGCTGTTGGTTTGAACCCTAACCCGAAGGTGTCCAGATTTTTGGGCAAAGACACAGGTTGAGTAATGCCCTGCAGTTCAACCCCCAAACCCTTCCCGGGCACGAACCCGTTATTCAACATTTCTGACACTACCATGACGGTCGTAGCTGACACCCTGGGACATGGCATGCTTTTACCCTCAGGTACCCTGCTCACCGGAACCGTGTCGAGGATCTGATACACCCATGGCCCCTTATCATCTTTGGTCTCTATAAAGGGTACAATGGCATCATTCATGGCGCATGTGGTATCTTCCCCATGTAACACAATTTCTTGTCTATCCCACTCGAATTTGATCATTTGGTGCAGTGTGGAGGGCACGGCTTTTGCCGCATGAATCCACGGTCGACCCAATAAAAGATTATAGGATACTGCAGCATCCAACACCTGAAATTCCATCGTGAACTCGACTGGGCCAATAGTCAATTCGAGTACAATATCCCCTACCGTGTTTGTTCCCCCTCCATCGAACCCTCGAACACAAATGCTATTTTTGCGGATTCTATCCTCATCAATCTTTAACTTGTTCAATGTGGATAACGTGCAAATATTAGCGCTTGACCCGTTATCGATTAGTGCCCGAGTAACCATTGAACCTTCACATTTGACCGTCAAATAGAGAGCCTTGTTGTGTTCTGTGCCTTCCATAGGCAATTCATCATCAGAAAATGCTACCCTGTTCACTTCAAAGATCTTGTTGGCAATTGTCTCTAAATGGTTTACTGAAATTTTGTCAGGCACATGAGCCTCATTCAATATCTTCATTAAAGCTCGGCAATGCTCATCGGAGTGAATTAATAATGACAACAACGAGATTTGGGCCGGTGTTTTTCTCAGTTGCTCAACAATGGAATAATCTTGTCCTTTCATTTTTTTCAGAAACTCTTCTGCCTCTTCTTCCGTTACAACTTTTTTAACTGGCACTGGATTGTCTTTCACGCCTTTAGCTTTTCTCAACTCTTCGGGGGTGAAACAACGTCCCGACCGGGTCAGTCCCTGTGCTTCACAACTTTCTTCCTCAATTTGCTTTCCTTTGTATGCCACCACTACCTTGTCATATTTCCAGGGTACGGCTTTGCTATCAACCATGGGTAACTGGACTACCGGTTTTATGACAACCGGTTCTACATAGGCTCCCTTCACAACCACCACGGGCGCGGATACTGACCTTGGTACCACTATCTTGACTGGCTCATGCTTTTTCTCGGCCGCAAATGGTCTATTTCCCATTACTAGCACTGGCTTGTCTTTTATTGCTTTCGACTGAACCACTGGCCTTGCACTCACTGTCTTTTCTTTGGTTTCCGTAGAACGAATCACCATAACCACCTGCGAAGGTTTCTTAGGCTCTGCCCCCTTATGTATCAGTTCTATCATGTTGGCCTCATAATGCGCTGGTAACGGATTTTGATTGATGTTCGGGGCCTCTGGAGCCTGTACCTCAATACGGCGATTATCAATGAGCTCTTGGATTGCATTTTTCAACTTCCAACATTTTTCAGTATCGTGCCCCGGCATCCCTGAGCAATACTCGCAGCTAACAGAGTGGTCCATGTTTCTGGGAAGAGGATTTGGTGCTTTGGATTCAACTGGGGTCAGCATCCCCAACTGTTTCAATCTGTGGAAAAGAGAAGTGTAAGATTCTCCCAGCGGAGTAAATGTTTTTTTTGTTTGGGGCCTTCTCATTTCTAAAAGCTTGGTTTGGGCGGAAGCTGGTTCCTGGTCTGTTAGCCCTGGGAGGTAGATAGGTGTTTTATGGGTGTGGCTGTGTATTTTGGGGACTTGGTGTATGCCATTGCGAGTGCACTGGGGGTTGAGTGTAGGTCTGGGCGTGGTGAATAGAAAAGTGTGGTTCTGGTGGTGGATAATAGTGTTGCAGTGGACCATATGGGGTATATTGATAGTTTGGGTGATGGGGTATGGGTTGGTTATAGTAGAGTGGACGATTATTGTGCCTGGACCAAATATTAGCTTCAACTGTAGCAACTTCTTCTTTCTTCTTCTTCCCTAGCACACCACCAGTACCGCTTTGGATGGCCTGGGTGGTTGCTTTCAACGCCGAGTAGCTCAAGATCTTGTTAGATTTCAATCCTTCTTCAATCATGGCTCCCATCTTTACCACTTCATTAAACGACTTCCCGACAGATGTCACTAGATGACCAAAATAGGTAGGTTCCAATGTTTGCAAGAAGTAATCTACCATCTCACTCTCCCGCATGGGAGGATCAACCCTTGCAGCTTGTTCCCTCCAGCGGAAACCAAACTCTCTAAAACTTTCCCCAGGCTTCTTTTCTAGTTTCAACAATGACAGACGATCAGGGACTATTTCGAGGTTATATTGAAAATGGCCAATGAATGCCTGGGCCAAATCATCCCATGTATACCATCGGCCGGGGTCTTGCCTCGTGTACCATTCTAGTGCTGACCCGCTCAGGCTTTGCCCGAAATATGCTATCAACAACTCATCTTTTCCACCGGACCCTCTCCTTTTGCTACAGAAACCACGCAGATGGGCTACTGGGTCACCGTGCCCCTCATATAAGTCAAACTTCGGCATTTTAAACCCCGCAGGCAACTGTACATCAGGAAAAGGGCACAAATCTTTGTATGCGACACTAACTTGGTTTCCTAAACCATGCATGTTCCTGAAGGATTGCTCCAGGCTTTTGACTTTACGAATCACCTCCTCTTGTTCTGCATTCTTAACCGGTTTCTCAACTTCTCCCGGGATTTCAAAATGGGGAGAGGAGGTATATGGCTCAGGCGCTTTGAAAGTGGGTTCGGGAGGGTAATATTGGGTGTCGTGAGCTTGGAATAGCGGCTCACTGGATGATCTATGTAGTGGAGCTGGGGGAGGTGCCACAAAGACGGGAACCATGGGTGGTGGAGGGTTTTGTTTGGAGGGTGGAGCTGGGGGAGCGTATGACGTGGTACCATAACCCTGGGCCTGATAAGGGAAAGCTGAAGATGCGTGGGGAGTGATAGGCTCCTGAGCTTGAGCCAAGGGTGGGGTGTAAGATGGGTTGGCAGGATATACTGGTGTTGGGTGTCCCTGCGACCATGCCTGATGCATTTCAGCCATTTGTGCTTTTAATTTCCTCATCTCTTCTTTCATAGCACCCACATCTGTTACCTCAACCTCATTCGAAGGGTCTACGATGCTGATTTCCGAATCCTGCCCTGCCATTTTTACTTGATCTTTCGACCGGGTGTTGTATGGATGAGTTGCCAGAATTGCCAATCAATTAACCACCTTCCTGGTATCACACATTTAGACAACCATTTTGTTAGCGATTATGTCTTAACAGATTTAACAACCACACGTTGGCATGAATGCACTTATACAGTTATTCCTTTCTATTATGCGTTTTCCCGATTGCATGCGTCATCCCGACATTTCATTCCTTGTTTCATTTTCTTCCCCTTGCCTTATCCCTCTCTTGTGCTTTTTCTTTTCTCTCTCTTGTTTTTCCGCTCTTTTCTTTCTTTCTATTTTTCTTGGTTTTCCTTATATTTTCCTTTTCATTCCTTTTGTTTTCTTTTCGGTTATGGTCGAATCTTATGGAGATTGCCTACGTATCGTGACCCCGCACGAATCAAACCAAGCGTAGTTCATGAAGATAAATGTAAAAATAAGGGTGGAAATAAAATGCTCAACTTTCATTAATAAACAGACTCTTACAAACTCGACATCTTTTGTTTTGGAAAGAAACTAACAAACGCAATCTGAAAGCAAACAAAAACTCTAAGCTTGCAAACATACTCAATCCAGAAAGATAACGGACGTACAAAAGACTGACTCAAAATGGTAGACACTCACAGACACGGACTATGCATATTCTAGTGCTTCAAACTTAGGTATCCGCGGGGCGTCGTTCGGCCTCGCCGCGGGTCTAGGATCCAAATCCCTTTCAAGCTGCTCTAACTCATTCATGGTTCGCTTCACATAGATCATCACTGCTGAGATAAAAGTAGTACGGGTCATGTCTTCACAAACCCGGCATCTCCTGACAATAGCATGAGCAATGGCTCTAATCCTGTCTTTTGTTTGCTTCTTTTCTATGAGCAAGCGTCTTATCTGATCGCTGCACGTCTTTAAAGCTCGGGAGTCTTGCAAGTGCTGGTCTTGCAGCTGTTGCACTTCTGCCTCCATTTGGGCTAACAAGTTGTAACAATGTCCGCTCTCAGTTTCGAAGTCTCTAGCCTGCCTAACCGCTCTACCTTCAAGGGCAACTACTTTTCTCTTTAAATTGGCAACAATTTTCTCATGGTCCCTCTTCAACTGATTCAAGTATTGGCGACGCTCTTCGGTTCTTGTCGCCCATTGTGCTTTGAGTTCTGCCATGACATTTTCAGCTTTTCCTAGCTCATCCCGCCATTCTCTGACTTCGCTTTCCAATCTTTTTACCAATTGTTCATCGGATCGGCTCCTCGGTTGCTTATCGATGGTTATCTTCAACTGTCGGACTTGGGCCTTAAGAGCGTCATTTTCTCTGGCTAGTCTATTCTTTTCACCTTGATCCTCGGCAACCTGTACACTGTTCTCGAATTTCAGACTCTCGACTTGTTGCTTTAATTTACCAATCTCAACTCGATACCTTTCTTCCTTTGCTAACCAATCCCACTGCTCTTGGGACGACTTGGCGAAATCTTCGAGATGAGGTCTTTTAGCCGGTCTCCCATATGCCATGTCACCTCTGAACCATTCGTGATACCCTGGAGCAATTTCCCCTCTGACCCTATTAGACACACAAGTATTTGCCATCAGATATTGACACTCACTCCAAATTTGACGAACCTCTTTCTCGGGGAATCGACCGTCAAGACTAATTTCGACCACTTGGGTACTTAAATCTTCATCTCTCGGTATTACTTGATATCTACCGAGTTGCCTCAGAACCCGATAAGGTGCATAAGGTTGTATGCTTTTGAGTCCCATTAACAAAAAATGCGGTCGGGCTGTTGGCATATATATGACTTCCTCGACAGACAACCATCCAAGCACCCACTGTATCTGGCTAGCCTCGAGGTTCCGAAATAATAATGCCCAAGCCGTGACTCCTTCAGGTAGACCAGCCCCTTTGATTCTCGTACAAAATTCCCCTATACAAGTTTTCTCAGCCGAGCCATAACTCAATAACTGAGAGCGCGGGCACAAATGTTCAATCATCCACATTTGTAACAATAAGTTACATCCCTCAAAAAATTTGCCCCCAGCTTTGCACGCAGTGAGAGCTCTAAAGATATCAGCCACAATCATAGGTGGTAAAGTGCTTTTCCCCATGGTTTGCAAAGTACTGACGACGCCTGCTATTTTCAAATCAATATTACCATCTTTTCTTGGGAATATTACGAGACCCAAAAAAGCTACCATAAATGCCACTCGCCTGTGTTCCTCCCATTTTTGTCGGCTATTTCTGCTGCAAAGCTTAAATTCTGGATTATTGAATCCGCCCACATGGCCATATCTATCATACACGAAGCGGAAACTGCAGAAACCCTTTGCAAAATCTGAGTGATGAACTGTCCGGGGTACTTTCAAGGAATCCAGGAATCGATGTATGGTAATGGCCCTAGGAGCAATCAAGTATTTGAATCTCAATGGAGCTTGGTCACTTCCAATGTACCCCGCTATTTCCTCTATTGTTGGGGTGAGTTCAAAGTCTGAAAAATGAAACACATTATGTGCCGAATCCCAATGGGCGACCAATGCCCTGATGATATCCCCCCGAGGCTGAATGTCTAATAAATCCGGAAGGTCTTTCAAATATTTTCTCACTTCGTCTTGCCCTTCTTTGCCCAAATCATTCCACCACAATTGCAGCTCAAAAGGGATTTTGGTCATTATTGAAAAAGGCTCATTTATTGTTGTGCTCATCCTGCACATTTATTAAAGCGTTTAAGCAAAAGAAAACTTTTATTTAACTCCAAAAACTACTATCTATATTATCGACTCAAAATTAACCCTATATTTCAAATGAAGAACTCAATTCTTAATTCTAATATTTTTAGATAAAAGACCCGATATTGCGACACGGTCTTCCTGCGCCTCAGGGGCGAAAATTTTAAGGTTGTGAGGGTCAAAAATCAAAATACGACCAAAGGTGGCTGTTTATGCAAAGTCAGCCCTCCGGTGCCCCGTTTGGGAATATTTGGCTATTTATGACATAACAACATCACCTGACTTATTTATGACTCTTTTTTTATTGTTTTTCAAATTAGGAAACTCAATATTGCAAACACGGCCTTTCAACGTCTCGGGGACGAAGATTTTTAAGGCTGTGTGGGTCAACTGGACCAAATCTTAAATATGACCCAAAAGTGGCTGTTTATGCAAAGTCAGCCTTCCGGCGTCCCCTTCGGGAACATTCGGCTATGTCTTGATAAAACAACGTCACCCGACTTCTTAGAAATTTGACATGTTTTTTATTTATTTATTTGATTTTGGCTATTTTAGCAAAATGTGGGTTGGACCCGATGAGGGTTGCCTACGTATCTCACATCTGGTGAGAATCAAACCCGCGTAGTTCGGGAAAATTAACCGAACTATTTTAAAACATGAGTCTTTTCCATTTTTATTTTTTCCTGGCAAGACAATCTATTTTCCTTTTCTATTTTTGAAAAAGACAAAATAACGACTTTTTTTTCCATTTTCAACAAACAATAAAACAATCTATTTTTCCAAAAAAAATAAAAGACTCTTTTTTTCTATATTTTTTAGTAAAACAAAATAAAATATTTTCCTCTTTTTTTTTCAAAATTTCGGCAGAGTTTCGCCAGTAATTGGTCATTGATTTTTTTTCTAAAATAATCAATTAACTCCCTAACTGATATATTCTTTTTCCCTTTTCTCTTCAATTTTCCAACATTCCCGAGATTCAGAAACCGGTCAACATGCAAGTTCGAAACAAATATATGTACAGAGCAAGTAGGATGCATCAGAATGGTCTTTTCATTTCAGGTTGCTAGTCCTAGACGGACCCAACCCCTGTGTTGAGTCCCCTAGGTCAAATGCAACGTGATGCAAATAAGCGTTCCTACTAGGGATCCGGCATGAAGTCACGTTATTCTATATTCAAAACCTGGGTCAGTGTAGTAGACTGTGTACCCGAGCGGACAACTCGAGTCAAGGAGGGGGCAACTTACCGGGAACCAAAAGGCCATCCGGCTTCGTAACTTGTCCGACCTCTTTCTTATTTCAGGGTATAACACTAACAGAATAGGGAGTCTCAACCAGTAAGTACATCCCCGGAGGTAAAGAGAGAAGGGTTCGGCACAGTTTATATATACAGTCAAATAATATCAAAGCGGTAAAAGCAGCATTTAGCACATTAGGCTCAAACATGTAAAAATCAGATAAAGTCAAATGTAACAATTTATCTAAGCTCGAATCTCTAACCCCGAACCAGTGGTTCTGGGTTACCATACTCAAATCCCCAGCAGAGTCGCCAGAGCTGTCACACCTCCTTTTTTCGCCCCCGCGAGGGGTGCAAGGGAGTTTTTCCAATTAAAGGACAATCGAAACGGGATTTATTTATGTATTTCAGAGTCGCCACTTGGGAGATTTAGGGTGTCCCAAGTCACCAATTTTAATCCCAAATCGAGGAAAAGAATGACTCTTTATTATAGTCCGCGAACCAGAAATCCGGATAAGGAATTCTGTTAACCCGGGAGAAGGTGTTAGGCATTCCCGAGTTCCGTGATTCTAGCACGGTCGCTCAACTATTATATTCGGCTTGATTATCTGATTTTTATACAAATATGAACTTATGTGCAAGTTTTATCTTTTTACCGCTTTTATCATTATTTATTTTTTATTTTTACAAGAATGTGAACATTGTTTAAAACATGTCTTTGGATTACGTCACATGAAATGCACCCGCAATCCGGAACACATTTTATTCAATGTTTTGGGATTTGGATTTGGGTCGCATGAATGCGCACCCGTGCTTAAGAATGTATTATTGTTAAAATCGTGCCTAAAGCGATTAGCGTATTATTATTTATGGGTAAGACTGTGGAATTCACTAAACAGTCCACGACCGCCTCCGTGTTAGCCTTTACTTTTTCCGCCTCAGATGTGGCCTTTGCAAGCTCAACGGCCAACCGAACCTCGAGCTCCTCAATTTTTTTGGCTCGGGACAAGCTCTCCTCCTTCGTGCTTTTGAGTTAATGTTCGGCCGAAGTTAGCTGGGCCCGAGCTGTGTCTTTCTCCAAGGCAAGGCGGTCCATGTTTTGCTTCTACCCCAAGGTCTCTGCCTCCTTCAGCTTGGCTTCGTCGCGAAGTTGCTCGATCTTTTCGACCTTTTGCCGAACCTACAAGATTGAAGTGTTAATCGTCGTCTTCAGATTCTTAAAACGAGCTTCCAAAAAGTTTCATTACCTGCTCAATCAAGTCGATTTACCTAGCTCTAAGGCCGTTGGCCTCCTCTTCATTTTGCTCAATAAGGATTCTTAGGGCATCTCTCTCCTCCATAAGCTTTTTGAGATCGGCCTCACACTAGTCCAGCTCTGATCGAGATTTAGAAAATGCTTCCCGATTGAGCGTCAAAGCCTATGAAGAAAGAAAGGAAATCAGACAAGAAGAAAGATAGACAAAGATAATATTAACAAAAGGAGCTAAGGCTCGCCTAACTCAGAAGTCTATGGGCTTCATCGAAGATACACGATGCATCACCCAGATCGGAAGTCTCTTCGACCCTCGTGAAGCAGCCACGAAAAAGGTCTTCACCTTCGTGGGTCATTCCCCTACTGGGGGTCCCCATGGTCTGGGCTTCCTGAATTTGGACCTCGAAAAATGTTGGGAGGGCCAAATCGCTAATGTCTATTTCCCCAAGCAAGTCACTTGGGGTGTTCTCTTGGTTTTGAAGGGCCTCAGAACATTCCCCTTCAGGTACATCCACTGGTTGCCTATCATGGCAGGAGGCATCCTCACCCTCCGATGACTCGGGGACTTTGTTCGGTTCATCTTCCGAGATCCCCACGGTTAGAGGTTGAACCTCTTCAGTCATCACCAGTTTGGTGGCTTTTGGGACCTCGGCACTCCTCTTTCGAGCCACCAGCTCATAACCAGAATCTTCATTCTCCTCTTCTTCATCTCGTAGCTATTGAACTATATTTTTAGGCAGGGCGGCGATATCTTTCTTCAACTTACGAGCCTTGCTCTTCTTGGGCTTTGGAGTATCAGAAGGTGAGACCCTTTTTCTCTTAATCTCTTTCGACGGCTTCAAAACCTCCTCTTCCCCAAGCGAATACTACCTCATAATAACATTGTCCCCGAGACCTGTATGAAAGGAAATCAAGTAGAGATAAAAAAAAAAGACATTTCAGAGAAGAGTGTCAAACACATGAAAAGAAACTTACCATAATTTTTGGCCTCCCATTGGCTCCTTGCCAAATAACGCCACGAGTAGTAAGGACCGCGCCATGGTGGTGACCAGTTGTTGAATTCTTCCCAGGTATTTCAACTCTTCATTTTTTCGTATTCATGCTTCATATTTCGGATTACAATAACCAGCGTGTCAGTTGTGTACCTGATATTGGAAGCAAAAGAAAACGAAGATGAGAATCAGCAGCAGTAATAATAGTACAACACATCAGCAACAATCCAGTAACAGTAACAACCCAGGAACAGAGTTTGCAAACCGGTGGAGTATTAATCCCAAAACAAAACAAAAGCTTCAAGCTTTGATGAAACAACAATTAATTCTGATTTCAAACAATGAAAGAAAGCAGAAGATTTTTTTTTTAATTTTTTTTTATTTGAAAGTTTTAATATTTTTTCGGAATTTTCTCTCTTAAATGTTCAGCACTTTTTCTCTCTCTTATTCTCTGTCCGTTTTTTTTTCTGTATTCTCTCGTATCTCTCTGTGTCTTGTGTTCAAGACTTCCTATATATAATCCCAACCCTTTAATCAATTAAAATCAATCCATTTTCTCTACCAAACCCATTATCTTCCCACTTATCCCCATTACATTAAATAAATATATCACACCACCCCATTATTTTTTGTCCCCCATGCCTAACATAAATAAATACAAGATTCCTCCCCACTAAATTTTGTCTTGTCCCCCCTTTATATTAAACAACTATATCACAACCCACCCCATTACATTTTGTCCCCCATGCTTCATATAAACAAATACAAAATGTACAATTCCTAAACTATCCCTCCGACCTTATTGCAAATTACTATTTTACCCCCGAACGTACTACAAATTACCAAACTACCCCATCAGCTATAACAATCAATTAATCAAACTTAACCAAAATATAGACAATATGATCAATTTCTAACAATGTTTAAACAACAAATCACATGAACATGATTTCTTCAATATTTCAACAACAAATCACATGAACATGATTTCTTCAACATTTCAACAACTAAAATTTGATTGAACAATATTTTTTTAGCAACAAACAATCCTATTTTCAGATTCAACAACAACAATCAAACAAGTATATTTAGATTTCCAAATTCAATAATATTGAACTTAAAATCAACTCTAACAACATCACAACAAACAATTCCTATATTAAACTTAAACAAGATTATGAGACAAATTCAAGAAATAATCATAAGTGATAAACAAGAAATCAAACTATACAAATTTCGGATTCAAGATCAACCAAACAAAGTATGAACATGAATGAAAATATTTTAAACAACAAACATGATGGATTCAAACGATTAAATCAATATATTTCCCTTAACACAACTAAATTCTTTTAGACAAATAACAAGATCGACGAAGAAACAATTATGAACTTAAGCTTGAACTTAACAATATTAACAATTTCTAAAAATACATAAACACATGAAACAAATTGAAGATATAGTCAATTAAATTTCAATTTGAATCTAACAAACATTAAACTAACAGATATTCACTTAAACAATAATACAAACATGAAATAAACATGAAAAATAACTAATTAACTTCCATTTGAAATCTGAAAATTAATTCAACAAAAATACATGAACATGAACAAAACCAAAAATCAAATATCTAACCATAGACATGAACAAAACAAACATTTGCCGATATTAGATTCGAAAATATCAAAACAAAATACGGACAAAATAAAACTCAAAAATTACTAACCGGAGATGAACAACGACGAATTCGATTGTATGGACTGTTTCGACAAACCTCGAATGGGAATAAATCTGTCCAGACTCAACGACGAACTCAACGACGAACTCACCTTCCTTGTAAACTTGACGAACTCAAAACTACGCTCGACGACCTCGACTAAAACTCGACCAAACGAAATGGTTGAATCTTGTTTTGGGACTGAAGGCGACGATAAGAAGATGAAGAAGGCGTTAGACGTAGCAACTGCTACAGTGACGACGGAGCAGTGACAGCAGCCATGGCGGACTGCTTGTCGTCGTTCATGGTGAAGCAGCTCGAGCTTGAAGCGGTAGGGGAGGTTGACGTACAGTAGCAGTCGACGCAGCAGCGCGAGCAGTCGACGCAGCAGCGTGGAGAAGATGGCGACGGGGTTGTGACTGAGTTTGGGCGCCATGGACGTGAAGCAAACGACGAAGAGCTGGATCTTGGAAGGAAACAAAAGCAGCGCGACAAAGCCGATGGGGAGGTCGCCAGACAGCTGCTCGTCATTGAGGCGATGCCATGGTAGCCATGTCCATGCCGAAGCTGGAGCAACGACATCCGTTCGGAGCAGCCATGGCTGCTCGTCGTAGCTGGACGCGGGCAGCAAGAAGGTAGTCGACGCAGAGGTCGTTCACGATGCAACTCGGAGAAAATGAAGCGTTTGGATGGCGAAGCTAAGAGCAGCCATGGATGAGCCTGAAGTTTTGAAGGTTTGGAGAAGAAGCCATGGGAGGTGTTCTTGAGTTTTTGGGAAGAAGAAGCCAAAGGGTGTGGGGGCGGACCATTTTTTAGGTTTTTTAGGGTTTTTTTCTTTTTGTTTTTCTTTTTGTGTTTAGAATGAAGAGGGGTGTTGGGTTAATGGGTTAATGGGGCGGACCGGGTCGACCCGGTCTGAAGTGGACTGGGTCATGGGGAAGATTGGGCAATTATTTGGGCCTGAGGTTGAAATTTGAAGAAGTGGCCCAATCCGATTTATCTTTGTATTTTTATTATCTTTTCTTCTTTTATTTTTCTAAAACTAAATTATAAAAGTACTTAAATTATTATTAAGAACTAAATTAAGTTATAAAAGCGCAAATTAACTCCCAATAACAATTAACGCACAATTAAGTAATAATTAAGCATAAAATTGTTCATTTGGACATTAAATGCTAAAAATGCAAAAGATGCCTATTTTTTGTAATTTTTAATTTTTGTAAAACTAATTTAATTACTAACAATTGTAGAATTAAATCCTACATGCAAAATGCGACATATTTTTATATTTTTTATTAATTTAACAAATAAGCAAACACAGACAAATACAAATAATTATCCAAAAATATCACAAAAATACTCAAAATTGCACACCATGGAAAATCATTTTATTTTGCATTTTTTGGGAGTACTTCTCATATAGGGCAAAAATCACGTGCTTACACCGTTGATTCACGATTTGATGGGGTTTTGGGTCGGGTAGACTTAAATTGGGTCAGGGCAGATGGGATTTGGGCCTGGGGTAAATTGGCGTGTGATTGAATTTGGGCATTTAATTAGGCTAGGTCTAAAATAGAAATGGCTATATGTTAAATATATATTTAATCGCTAAAATTGGGTATCAACAGAGACATGATATAATATGCATGAACAACACTGAGTCAGAATATCAATGAAGCTAATGATATGATAGTAAGAGACGACCTCTCGGGTCTCAACAGTTATCGTCGTGAAGCCTTAATATGATAAATAGCATGATTTACAGCTGATTAACTTAATCACATAATCACTACACATGTATCAACAAAAAAGAGTCACTAAGCGGTTCCATGGAATGATATAGGCCGTAAATCTCGCTTAGTCTTGTGGGTTTCGAACCCTCAGAACCAAGTTTGAAAGCGTTACTTACCTCAACCAAGCCAAAACTCTAACCCGCGATGCTCTTGCCTCTCGATATGAACTTGGTCATACTCGAGGAAGAGACAATACAAGGCTTAGTCTTGTGTAAAATGAGGGCAATGCTTAGCCCTAGGTGAACAAAGGGATAATGCTAGGTCTTAGGTAGCGTAGTGGAGATAGTATTTAGTCTTATGCAAAGAAAAGGCAATGTTTATCCTTATGCGATTAGGGAAGCAATGCTTAGCCTCATGCAGGAAGAGGAGACAATGCTTAGTCTCGATGCAAGGAAAGGCAATGCTTAGCCTTATGCAGTTAGGGAGGCAGGGTTAGCCTCATGCAAAATAGGAGACAATGCTTAGTCTCATGCAAGGAAAGGCAATGCTTATCCTTATGCAGTTAGGGAGACAATGCTTAGCCTCATGCAAAATAGGAGACATGGATTAGTCTCATTCAAAGAAAGGCAATGCTTAGCCTTATGTAGTTGGGGAGGCAGGGCTTAGCCTCATGCAAAATAGGAGACATGGCTTAGTCTCATGCAAGGAAAGGCAATGCTTAACCTTATGTAGTTGGGGAGGCAGGGCTTAGACTCATGCAAAATAAGATACAGTGCTTAGTCTCATGCAAGGAAAGTCAATGTTTAGCCTTATGCAGTTGGGCAGGCAATGCTTAGCCTCATGCAAAATAGGAGACAGGGCTTAGTCTCATGCAAAAAAAACAATCAGTGATAGCAGAGTATTTCTTAGCTAGAGACATATTTGCGTTTGGAAATTTTGTCGTTACAAAGATAGTGTTTTGATATGTGTGTATTTGCGAATACTCCTATTAAGTTCATTGTGCTGCATCCAATAAAAAATCGTGAGTTTTGCGGGGAAGGTTGGTTCGTGCTTTTATCTTCTGCTTGCCCATGCTCCTATCTTGAGATTCTGTTTGAGATACCCTGGGTAACATCTGGCTGTCATTGAAATAAAGTTTTCGAAAAAATATATGTGCATTTGATGAATGTTGTTATTTAAAACATAGTAGTATGAAATATCAAGTAAATTAAATGAATAAATGACTGCGACACATTGCGACTTCTTTGCAATAAAATTTTGAGGGTCCTCCTAAAAATTCTTCCCTAGTTTGAAAGCAATTATTTGATTGTTCTTCATATGACGAAATCGGCTGGACTTGCTTCAGAATTTTGAGGGTCCTCCTCAAAATTCTTCCCCAGTTTCTGACCATGTCAAAATGAAGATTTTATTAATGACGTGACCAAACCCACATGGCTGCCTACGTATCCCCTCTTAAATGGGAATCTGGTCAAGCGTAGTTCAGTTACATCAAGTGAAGAAATGTAAACAATTGTAAACATAGTATCTTTTGACTGCGTTTGAGTTGATAAGTTTTGGCCAAATTTCTGTCCATTTCTGCAAGCATGAGTGCTCCTGCTGTTAGTACTAGATGAACCATGTAAGGACCTTGCTAGTTGGGTGAAAACTTCCCTTTGGCTTCATACTGATGTGGAAAGATTCGCTTCAGCACCAGCTGCCCCGGTGTGAACTGTCTGGGTCTGACACTTTTGTTGAAAGCTCTGGACATTCTGTTCTGATAAAGTTGACCATGGCATACTACATTCATTCTTTTTCCGTCAATAAGAGCCAATTGTTCATAGCAACTCCATATCCATTCTACATCACTAAGTTCTGCTTCTTGTATAATTCTCAAAGAAGGAATTTCGACTTCGGTGGGAATGATAGCTTTAGTACCGTAGACAAGCAAGTAGGGGGGTTGCCCCGGTTGATGTGCGGTCTGTGGTACGGAACCCCAATAATGAAAATGGTAATTTCTCGTGCCATTGCTTGTGGTTTTCTACCATCTTTCTCAATATTTTCTTGATATTCTTGTGTGCGGCCTCCACAACTCCATTGATTTGAGCCCTATATGTTGTTGAATTCTTATGCTTGATTTTGAAGGTTCCTCACATAACTTTCATTAAGTCACTATTGAGGTTGGCGGAATTGTCGGTGATGATGGATTTTGCTACCCCGAATCCGCATATAATACGATCCCTGATAAAATCTGCGATGACTTTCTTGGTTACAGCCTTGTAAGATACAACCTTAACCCATTTTGTGAAGTAGTCGATGGCCACTAAAATGAACATGTGCCTGTTCGAGTCTCGATCGGACCGATGGTATCCATTACCCAAGCGGCAAAAGGCCAAGATGCACTTGTTGCATTGAGTTTATTTGGTGGTACCTGTTTCATATCTGCATGTATTTAACACTGGTGACACTTTTGGACATACCTGATGCAGTCCGTTTCATAGTCATCCAAAAAAATCATGTTCCTAATATTTTCTTCGGTAAAATGAAACCGTACATGTGTGGCCCGCAAGTTCCGGCATGTATCTCTTCGAGCAGTCTGGAAGCTTTATTAGTGTCAACGTACCGTAATAATCCCAGGTCTGGAGTCCTTTTGTATAGAATTCCTCCACTTTGGAAGAAATGGTTGGATAATCTTCGGAGTGCGCGTTTCTGAGTATGATTTGCATGTTTCGGGTATTCTCCTTTTGTCGAGTATTCCTTAATATTATGGAACCACGGATTCCCATCCGTTTCTTCTTCAACATGAGCGCAATAAGTTGGATGATTATGGATTCTTACTGGAACCGGGTCGATGAAATTCTTGTCCGGGTGTTGTATCATGGAGGACAAAGTGGCTAATGCATCTGCGAACTGATTATGGATTCTCGGAACATGTGTGAACTCTATTTTTGTGAACCTATTCATCAAATCTTGCACATGATATGGTAATATTTTGGTATTCTTTGTAACCCACTCTCCTAGAACCTGATGTACCAGAAGGTCTGAATCACCAATTACCAGCAATTCCCAGATATTTATGTCAAAAGTCAAATTAAGCCCCAAGATACAAGCCTTGTATTCTTCTATATTGTTGATGCACGAAAATATGAGTTTTGCAGATACCAGATAATATTGACCTATCTCTAACACTAAAATAGCTCTGATACTGTCACGACCCCAAAACCGACCCGATCGAGATGGAGCTTATCGTGAAACTAGGCCAGCTGACACATTTCCAAAATGATCCACATTTCATTTAAAACATAAGTTAAAGGCCATTTTACAACTGAAATCCAATAAAAGATATAAAGTCAAAACCAAAATAAAAGCAAAAAAAAGAAAAAGCCCGACCTCGAGTGTCACTAAGTCATGAGCATTGCTACAATAGTTCCGAAATAGGACAAGACCAAAATAATCTAGAAATAGCAGCAATGTACTAATAGGAAGATAGAGAAAGAGAAAAGTGGAACTGCGATCGCCAAGTAGCCACCTCGCTATCTCCGTGAAGACCGCGACCAGAATAGTCAAAAACCGCTACCGTGCCCTGAGATACCTGAATCTATACACAAGGTGCAGGGGGTAATGTGTGTACACCAACTTAGTATGTAACAAGTCCAAACTATGGACGGACAGGTAATGATGAACCAAACCTCAATAGGTAATACAATTAAACTGTACGGTAAAGTAGTCATGCTTGTAGTTAAAGTATTCAACTCAACTGTAAATAAATACAATCTAAACATTGTGGTGTATAAAGCTCAGTAAATCTCTATGTACCAATGCACATAAAGTATTAAAAATATACCATGTACCTCCACTCTCAAGTGCTCAACTACTCGGTACTGTATATGACCATACGGCCCAGGGAAGATCCATCCCGGAATACACACACATTACTGACCGCAGTCATCCAGTACCGAGGAAGGACATTCCAGCCTTATGGAGAAGATCCATGTCCAAGGAAGATCCATGCCTCAATAATATCAATTGCGCTCATTGGGGGTGTGTAGACTCCGGAGGGGCTCCTTTCAGCCCAAGCGCTATCACAAGACAACAAAGGCATAATCAATATTCCACTGCGGGGTGCAGCTCGATCCAATCTATCACTCATAATCAGGCTCTCGGCCTCACTCGGTCATAACTCTCTAGTCTCACACACATGGGCTCACAATACCAATATACTAGCCCAAAACAACGACATGATCTATCAAATAATAATAATTGAGACTGAGATAGGATATAATATGCATGAATAAGACTGAGTACAGAAGATTAATGGAGCTAATGATATGACAGTAAGAAACGACCTCTCGGGTCTCAATAGTTATTGGCGTGAAGCCGTAACATGATAAATAACATGATTTACAACTGACTAACTTAATCACATAATCACTACACATGTATCAGCAAGAAAGAGTCACTAAGCGGTGCCATGGAATGATCCAGGCTGCAATTCTCGTGGTGCACGCCCACACGCCCGTCACTTGGCATTTGCGTCACCTCAATATTAATCATAGAACACATAGTTCGGGGTTTCGAACCATCAGAAGCAAGTTTGGAAGCGTTACTTACCTCAACAAAGCTAAAACGCTAACCCTCGATGCCCTTGTCTCTCTATCCGGCCTCCAAATGCTCAGAATCTTACCAAAATCAGTATATTATCATCAATACACGCTAAAGGAATGAAACCCACATAATAAATATCAAATTAGACCCCAAATCCCGAATTTGCTCAAACTCGGTCCCCGACCCCACGTCTCAGAGTCCAACAAAAATTGCAAAACTAGAAACTCCTTTCACTCCCGAGTCTATACATACCAAAACCATCTAATTCGGACCTCAAATGGCCCCTCAAATCCCCAATTTAAACGCTCCAATTTCAAGCCCTAATATCCCAATTTCTTCGCTAATTCTCCACTAATATCAGGATTAAACAATGGAATGATCGCCATAAACACAAGATACAAGTGCACACGGTCATATTTTTGGTACACAAAAATATGAGTTTCGCGGATTCCAGATAATATTGACCTATCTCTTACACCAAAACAGCTCTGCTACTGTCACGACACCAAAACCGTCTCGGTCGTGATGGCGCCTATCGGGAAACTAGGCCAGCCGACACATTTCCAAAATGATCCACATTTTATTTAAAACTTAAGTTAAAACCATTTTTCAACTGAAATCCAATAAAAGATATAAAGTTAAAATCAAAATAAAAGTAGAAAGTAAAAGCCTGACCTCGGATGTACTAAGTCACGAGCAATGCTACAATAGTTCTGAAACAAGAAAAGACCAAAATAATCTAGAAATAGCAGCAATGTACTAATGGGAAGATAGAGAAGGGGAAATGCGGAACTGCGATCGCTAAGCAGCTATCTCGTTATCTCCTTGAAGTCTGCGACCGAAATAGCCAACGGCCGCTACCGTACCCTGAGATACCTGAATTTGCACACAAGGTGCAGAGGGTAACGTGAGTGCTCCAACACAGTGAGTAACAAGTCCAAACTATGGACTGGGAGGTAGTGACGAACCAAACCTCAACAAGTATTACAATTAAACTGTATAGTAAAGTAGGCATGATTGTAGTTCAAGTACTCAACTTAATAGTAAATAAATACAATATGAACAGTGTGGAGTATAAAGCTCAGCATATCTCTATGTATCAATGCACAGAAAGCATGAAAAGTGTACCATGTACCTCCACTCTAAAGTGATCAACCACTTGGTACTATATATAGCCATCCGATCCATCCCGGAATATATACACATCACTGACCGTAGTCATCCAGTACTGAGGAAGGCCATTCCAGCTCTATGGAGAAGATCCATCTCCAGGTATAAATACTTCGGACAAGATCCATGTCCAGGGAAGATCCATCACTCAGTAATATCAATTGTGCTCACTAGGGTGTATAGACTCCGGAGGGGCTCCTTTCAGCCCAAACGCTATCATAAGCCAATGAAGGCATAATCAATATTCTTCTGCAGCGTGCAGCCCGATCCCATACAGTAACTCATAATCAGGCTCTCGACCTCTCTTAGTCATAAATCTCTAGTCTTACACACATGAGCTCACATTACCAAGAAACTAGCCCGAAAAAATGATATGATGTACCAAATAATAATAATTGAGAATGAGGACTGAGTACAGAATATAGATGGAGCTAATAATATGACAACAAGAAATGACTTCTCGGGTCTCAATAGTTATCGACGTGAAGCCGTAACATGATAAATAGCATGATTTACAGCTGATTCACTTAATCACATAATCACTACACATGTATCATCAAGAAAGTGTCACTAAGCGGTGCCACAAAATGATCCAGGCTACAATTCTCGCGGTGCACGCCCACACGCCCGTCACTTGGCATTTGCGTCACCTTAATATTAATCATAGAACACATAGTTCGTGGTTTCTAACCCTCAGAATCAAGTTTGGAAGTGTTACTTATCTCAACCAAGCTGAAACTCTAACCCGCGATGCCCTTTCCTCTCTATCCGGCCTCCAAATGCTCAGAATCTGACCAAAGTCAGTATATTATCATCATACATGCTAAAGGAATGAAATTCATACGAAAATTATCAAATTAGACCCAAAATCCCAAATTTGCTCAAACCCGCCCCTCAGTCACATGTCTCGGAATCCAACAAAAATTGCAAAACTAGAAACTTCTTTCACTCCCGAGTCTATACATACCAAAATCATCAAAATTAGACCTCAAATGGCCCCTCAAATCCCCAATTTAAACTCTCCAATTTCAAGCCCTAATCTCCGAATTTCTTCCCTAATTCTCCACTAATATCAGGATTAAACAATAGAATGATCGCCATAAACACAACACAAGTATTTTACCTTACTGAAAACCCTTGATTCCCACGTAAAATCACAACCTCTAAGCTCCAAGTCGTCCAAAAATGGTTAAGAAATGGTAGAAATTTGCGAAGGGGACCTTTTATACTTTCTGCACAGCACTTTCCGCATCTGCGGACAATATCTCGCACCTGTGGGCCGCTTCTGCACCCAAAAATCCGCACCTGCAAAAATCACGTAAGTCCTAAGACGCCGCACATGCACCTCAGATCTCGCACCTGCGGGCTCGCAGATGCAGTCCAGCCCTCCGCTACTGCGACCAATGTCTCTTATGCGGTCTCTTTTCTGCTTTTGCAGCTCGCACCTGTGGTCCCCAATCCGCAGATGCGGTTATGACAGAAAACAACAGCTTCAGGTGCAACTCCAATTTTCCAACTCTCTGATAACCATTCAAAATCATTCCGAGGCCCTCGGGACCTTAACCAAACCTACCAACAAGTCATATACCACTATTCAAACTTATTCAAACCTTCGAAACACTCCAAACAACACCAAAACACCAAATCAATCTCGAATTCAAGCCTAAGAACTTAGTAACTTTCAAATTCCACAAACAATGCCGAAACCTATTAAATCACCTCTAAATGACCAGAAAGTTTTCACACACGTCACAAAAGACACTACGGACTGGCTCCAATTTTCAAAATTCCATTCCGACCCCGATATTAAGATTTCCACTGCCGACCGAAAACTCCAAATTTACAATTTCGCCAATTCAAGCTTAATTCTACCACGGACACCCGAATTTCATTCCGAATATGCTCCTAAGTCCAAAATCACCTAATGGAGCTATCTGAACCATCAGAGTTCACATACGAGACCTTCTACTCATAAGTCAACATCTGGTTGACTTTTCCAACTTAAGCTTCTAAATAAGAGACTAAGTGTTTCATTATACTCCACGACCACTCCGAACCCGAGCCAACCAACATGATACAAAAAATACAGCTAAACAATACATAAAGAAGCAAAAATGGGGAAAACGGGACTGTAACTCATGAAACGACCGGACGGATCGTTACAGATACCTATTCCATTAAAATTCGCGGCCCCATCGAAGAACATTCTCCAACCGTAGTAAGTTTCGGTGATATCTTTTCCTACAAATGATACTTCTTCATCTGGAAAATACAATTTTAGTGGTTTGTATTCTCCTCCTACAGGATTTTCTGCAAGATGATCTGCTAATGCTTGTCCCATGATTGCCTTTTGAGTTATATAGACAATATAAAATCCACTCAATAGTATCTGCCATTTTGCTAGTTTCCCTGTAGGCATGGGTTTCTTGAAAATGTATTTTAGAGGATCCATCTTTGATATGAGATATGTAGTGTAGGCACAGAAGTAGTTCCTCAATTTCTAAGCTATCCACGTCAGGGTGTAGCAGGTGTGTTCCAGCAAAGAATACCATGCTTTATAAGGTGTGAACTTCTTACTCGGATAGTATATGGCCTGCTCTTTTCTCCCCACCTCATCGTGTTGTCCCAAGACACAACCGAAAACCCCATCTAGTACGGACAAATAGAGTGGCGGAGGTCTTCTAGGTTCTGGGGGGACCAGGAGTGGTGGTGTGGACAAATATTCCTTGATTTGTCAAAAGCTTTCTGGCAGTGTTCAGTCCAACTTGTTGCGGCATCTTTTTTTAACATTTTGAAAATTGGCCCACAGATCACCGTCGATTGTGCTATGAAGCAGCTAATGTAATTGAGACGCCCCAAAAAACTTATCACATCTTTCTTGTTCTTTTGAGGTGGCAAATCCTGGATAGATTTGACCTTTGACGAGTCTAGCTCTATTCCTCGGTGATGAATCATAACAACTTCCTGGTAGGGACCCCAAAAGCACATTTTTTGGGTTTAGTTTCAGATTTTACCTTCGAAGCCAATCAACGAACTTTCTCAAATCCGTTATATGATCTATACCCTTCTTGGATTTGATGATGACATCATCCACATACACTTCTATCTTCTTGTGTATCATGTTGTTGAAAATGGTTGTCATGGATCTCATATAAGTTGCCCCAACATTCTTTAGACCAAATGGCATCATTTTATAGCAATACACTCCCCATGGCGTAATAAAGGCTGTCTTCTCGGCATATTCTTCATCCATCCAGATCTAATGATATCCCGCGAGGAATCCATAAAGGATTGGAGTTCATGCTTGGCACGATTGTCGATTAGTATATGTATATTGTGTAATGGGAAATCATCTTTGGGGCTTGCTCTATTTATGTTCATAGAATCAACACATACTCTGACTTTCCCATCCTTATTCGAAACTGGCACGATGTTAGCCAACCAGGTAGGATATTTGACCACTCTGAGAACCTTAGATTTGATTTGCTTTGTGACTTCCCCTTTTATTTTAAGACTCATATCTGGCTTGAATTTTTTGAGTTTCTGCTTTACAGGCGGATATATCAGATTGGTAGGTAGCTTATGAGCCACGATAGACGTGCCCAACCAGTCATATGACCATGCAACATATCTTCATACTCTTTCAGGAAACGGGTGTACTCTTCTTTCTCTGATGGTGATAGGTGAATGCTTATGCGAGTTTCTTTGACTTCTTCGAAATCTCCCAAGTTGACTACCTCAGTTTTGTCCAAATTGGAATTAGGCTTGTTCTCAAAATTTTCCATTTCTCTGACAAATTCTTCATGTATTATGTCTTCTTCTTCTATTTCTTCTGAATCACTATCCTTATGTTGCGTGCCTCATTACATGTCACAATTGTTGGTTCATCGGGATAAGTAATAATATTGTTGTAGGATAATAATGAACACCAAAATAGCATTGCATTAAATAAATCTTGAAAACATTAAACAAGTACGACTCTATGACTCGAGCAATTATTTCAAAACAACATACGTTCAAAACAAAATACTGAAAATGTCTTAAATGCTTAAAATTGCTTTTAAAAATAGATCATGCTAATTGCTAGGCTACCCAGGAACTCGACGTACCTAGGATAGTGCAGTTGTCTAGTTCTTGAGAACATGTCCTTTTCCCATGGCCTGAATTGTACGGTCTTCCTCCTCCTCCTCCTAAACTACTGCACTGCAATCCATGTCTTCATCATCCAGAAATAGGTTGCTTAGGTCAGCTAAAGCTTCATTTTTTTCAGATCCCAATATCATATCAGTTTGTTGAAATGTCTAGTACAAATGCGGTATTGGTTGTTCAAGAGGGTAATAAGGACCACGCCATGGTGACAACCAATCATTGTACTCCTGCCAGGTGTACTAATAACCAAGTCCAAAATTCGTACCATGGAGCTTTAACTGTACCGACTTGGTAATCCCTTGGAGATTCTTGCCGAGACCCTTGCCGGGTTCATACCCTGTATATAACAATATGCTTTCAATCTTTTTACTCCACCATTTGTCTTTCTCAATTGCATTGATGCGCTCGATGTGATAATACGTTTCCCCACCTAACTTCCTTCTATTCTCGACAACCAAAAAAATTTGATTAATGTAAATGGGATTAATTCCATCCCCGTGGATGATTACTTCTTGATGATTCCATTCGAACTTCACAACCTGGTGTAGAGTAGAGGCTATGGCCCCAACAACATGTATCCACGGCCGTCCCAACAGTAGATTGTATGTGGCGGTTATGTCCAATACTTGAAATTCAACATCAAACCAAGTCGGGCCCATCTACAAACAGAGGTTGGTCTCCCTGATTATGGCCCTTTGGGACCCATCGAATGTTTTCACGTTCATAGTTCCTGCTCGTATTTCATGCAAATCATTACCCAATCTCTTTAAAATAGTCAAAGGACAAATGTTGAGAATCGATCTCCCATCTAATGCACTGTGATATGTAATGCCCTGTTGTTGACTCAGTCCTTCCGGTGGCAACTCGTCTTCGTGAAAAGTGATCATGGGGCTTTCTAGCACTTGTCCGACAATGTTGGCCATTTCTCCACTAGTGATGTTATTGGGTACATAAGCTTCATTCAACAGTTTCATCAAAGCATTCCTATGCACTTCAGAGTTCTGCAGTAGCGATAGAATGGATATCTGAGCAGGGGTTTTGTTTAGATGATCAACCATAGAATATTCTCTCGCCTGCAATTTTCTACAAAGATCATCCGGGCCAGTTTCAATGATAGGTGGCTTGAAAGCGACTTCTTTACTTGTTCCTCCTAAATGCTTGGGCGTGTAAACCCTACCAGTCCTGGTCATACCTTGTGGTGCACCGGTTTCTTCCATTTTCCCCTTTCCTTTCCTTCTTGCTTCCGCAGCATAGTCCCAAGGTATGGTGTAGGTGCTACCGTCACGGTGAAGGGTGTGGTCACTTCCATCTCAAACGAAGTTGCATAGCTGAGGGCATTGTTACTTCAACCTCAAACGGGATCCGTGCGGTTACTTCAACCACAATGGGTGACTGAATCTTCACCACAATAGGTGTGAGAATGACTGGAGGTATTTTAGGTTCATCCCCGTCACGAATAAGCTCGATTGATCCTTCCAAATCCCATTCTTCATCGGTTACAATCACATTTACCCCCTCGCCCCTGTGATCTGGGAGAGAATTGTTGCGGACATTAGGTGTAGCCTCTTTTTCTTGTATAACCTTGGTGTCAATTAACGTCTGGATCTTATCCTTCAAAGTTCGACATCCATCGATAGTATGACCCTTCATGCCAGAGTGGTAGGCACATGTCTTGTTTGGATTGACCTACTGAGAGGAGTTTTCCATGGCAACAGAGGGAATAGGGGTGACATAACCGGCAGCCTTCTATCTTTCATACAATTGGTCGATGGGTTTAGCAATCGGGATGTATCATCTAGGCGGTCTGCGGTCGAAATTTTGTCTGGGTTTTTAGTAATTTTGGTAGGCTGGCAGGTTGTGGTAGTGTGCTGACTAGGTGATACAAGTATGGTAAGTGGTTGGTATCTGATAGGCGAAGGCTGATATGTGGGTGAGGGTGTTTGGTATGTGAGAGGAGATTTTGGACCTCGGGCCACCACCACTTCCCCTACTTCCTTATTTTTAGAAATACTGCCCGACTACAAGGCTTTGTTTGTAGCTTGGAGTGCCTCAAAAATTGTCACCATTCCACTTTTAATCCCCTCTTCTATTCTTTCTCCTAACTTGATGATGTCAGAAAATTTATGGTTCTCAATAACCATCAGCCTCTCATAATACTGTGGATCCTGAACTCGGACAAAGAACTTATTCATTTGTTCTTCTTCAAGTGCTGACCTTACTTTTGCAACTTCAGGCCTCTACCGAGTAGCATACTCACGGAAAGTTTCTTTTGGTTTCTTCTTAAGGTTTTGAATGTAGAAGATGTCTGGCGCATTTTTTGTATTGAACTTGAATCGATCCATAATATTTGACGCCATGCTTACCTAGTTAACCCATTTCTTTGGTTTTTGACGGATGTACCAGGACAGGGCGTCTCCAGTGAGACTTTTCATGAACAGCTTATGCAGATTCTTTCATCTTTACTAACCACTCCGAGCTTGTCATAATATGTTCTCAAGTGTACCTTCGGATCACCTGTCATGTCGAACATTTCAAACTTAGGAGGTTTGTAACCCTTTGGTAGTTCTACGTCCAACTGAATACACAAATCCTCATAATTCAAACCTTTGATGCATTTACTGCCTTCAACACCTTGAACTCGACTAGTAAGTTTGTTGAACTTCTCTGCTATGTTCTTGATGAGCAGGTCCTTCTCAGCGGAATCCGTTGTGTACAAGGTATGTTGTAGAGTGTGGGATAAGGTTTCCACGTATATAGGGTTGCTTTGATGGACTCCAGGAATTTGGGCATAGTTGCGGTCGTTTGTTGAGTTTTGGAATCAAGGGTAGGTTGTGGTGCGTTTTGAGGAGTGTGGTAGGTGGTGGTTTGTTGATACTGGGTCGGATGGTGATGATGTGGTAGATGGGTAGGTACGGGCGGAGGATTGGGATTTTAAGGAGGTGTGGTATACTGATGAGTTACAGGAGGATTTTGTTGGTTTTGTGTGTTTTGAGGAGGTGCTAGATTTTGGGCATTTTGTTGGTTGACGTTAGGGATCTTCAGGGTATGGGAAAGATTTTCCAAGTTTCGGACTTGCTCAAGCTCCCCTGTTAAATCCAATATCTTTTGTTCTAACTATAAAACCAATTCATTCTTTGCCGGAGTACTCTGACCATTCGAAGTCTCGACATTCTCTGCATGCGTAGCGTTGTCTTTCCTGATACCGCTCATATCATCCATTCTTGCTTTTCCCTTGCTTTTAGGATCACTTGGAGGAGGAGGAGGTGGAGGATATCTAGATCTAGTATGATATGCTGATGATTCCAGTATGCACACACCAACCTTAGGAATGGAAATAAACAAACAAAAAGAAGAAAACAAAAAGGTAAACAAGTCAGTAATGGGTATTAAAAGGATGTTTGCAATATTTAAACACATATTATAGATTTATAAACTTGCGTCCTAGTTTGGGGACCTCATTGTGCCCGAGGTAGGCCTAAGCGACATATATATTTGGAGAAAATCAATGCCAATAACTGCGTCATAGTAATGGACCAAATCTTTACTAAAACGACAATAATTATAAAGAGTCACTAAAGGCATTTGCCTTATTACAACCAAAGTCTAAAACGAGCCCAGAAAGTAAATAAAACATCATTCCTAATCTACTTGGTCCCAAAAGGACCCTCTTCATGCTTGGCCTTCTTTGCTCCGTCGATCAGATTCCCCATGTCGCGCATGTCTAACAGCAGATACGCCTTTGCTAGATGCCCTCCTTCGTTGCCCTTTGCATTCTGACAGGTTGAGATCCTTTTCCTCATCTTTCCCTCAAGCCACATCAACCCCTGCTCCAAATATCCTCTCTGTTGATTTAGTAGCGATTTCTTTCCACTCATTGATTGCTTCCATGTCCACTTTATGTTGTTCTAAATTCCTGGCTTCAGACTCTAAAACCCTTTTGTGCAACATCTTGTATTTGACTTGTGCTTCAGCAGCGTCGTCTATAACACTATTTTTCATATTATCCCTAGCTTGACATCTCCCGCTATATCATCTACCAACCATGATGGATAGAAGTACAGATGGCTGGCAAGATACTGATCTTTGCTCAATGGTATCTTTTTCCACAATGATCTTTTGATGCCACATATGTTGTGTCTCGAACTTGAATGGAATGGCGTTCCCCTGGAAGTCTGCTTTGTACTGAACATTTTTGGAAACTCGTGGTATAACCTGCTTTCTCCCAGCTTGCTTTATAACCCTGATAGGAGCATAAGGACATATTCCCCTCAATCCGATTAGCACTAGATGAGGAGTATCTCTTAACCTGATGATGAATTCATTGCTAGGAAACCACTCGAATATCCAATGTACTTTGTCATCAGTCAGATTGCTAAAACAATATACCTAGCTCATAGCGTTTTCTGGTTGCGCAAACCTGTTTAGGATAAATGTCATTCTCTTTGGATGGTGATAGGCTATGTGGTCATTCCATGGCCACTGTGGAAGTTATTGACGGTATTTTCCTCTCTGAAGGTGTTCCAACAATTATACTTGCAGCAACATATTGCAACCCTCAAAATGCATATACCCCTTTTTGCAACGGCCTAAAGCCTGGTACATCTCAACCAAAATCATATGGATAATAGTGTAAGTTTGCTCCTCAATCCCCTTCATTAAGGTCTTAGTGATCATAGCTAGGTGAGTGTGGATCCTTTCTCCCTGTATTGGAAATACCAGCATCCCCAGAAAGCAGACAATGAATACAGAAACTTGGTGGTGAGTCCAACCCAAAGAAGTGATGGAAAACTTATCATGATAAAGGAGATATGACTTGTTGTGCCCATAACGCTCATAAAGGAAATCGAATGGTATGTAAGACTTTTTCAGATAGACTAACTCGTCATTTTTCTAAAAACCAATCATTTTCAAGAAACCACGAGAAGTGCAATTCTCCGGTACCAACAAACTAGGGCTATCCCATGGAAGCCCAGTGAAGCCTCATATTTCTTCTAAAAGGGGAGTCATTTGTATGTCACCAAAACGACTCTCTTCTCATCCCAAAACATGGTGGGGGACTCAATTAATGCATTGTTTGGTTGAATGTCTAACAAGGAGGGTAAATTTCCAAAGACCCTTTTCACATGATTTTTGTCACTTGGTAAGAGATTTTCCCACCAATCTAGCAGCAAAGGCGGGATATTTTGAACCATACCGAACCTGGGGACTTCGTGCCTCATTTCTGTAAAACAAATAAAGTTAGCCTTTTCCCCCACCGAATTTGGCTATTTACACGTTAATGATCAACATATTGGCATGTTTTCTCCAAATAATGCACAGATCGTGATTGTGTCCATTGGGATTATGGAAATCCTAGCGGACTTTAGACAACACTTGCCTTAGCGAGTTATTACACAGACAGTGTTCTAACCTATACTAGGTTTGGACATGATGCTTGCACAATTAATATTAGAGTGGTGGTTTCTAGAAAAGTCTAGACCGGTACCCTCAAGCAGACATTTTGAGAGGGAAAGGCACGGAACCATCGACTGCACCGCTGATCGACTAGTTTTACTGCAAATAAGTCTTTTCAAATTTAAAAGGTGATTGAGGAAGAGCGCAGACACTCATCGGGCGCCGCAATGGTATTAATTATGCGCGAGTGGAATATGATGTGGATCATGCTTTATGCAAAGATAAAACAGCATGTTGTCAAATATTTTGCATGATAAAAATAGTAAATGCAGTATTAAATGAAACGTAAAGACATAAAAAGAAAGAAAAACAAGGAAGAAGTTAGTGCGCACAATGTGGACATTAAAATAAAGTAAACGAGGGATGAGGGTGGGGAGAGACATGATGTAGCAATTCTTTAAAAAAAAATTCTTGGAGCAAGCAAACATGACAGAAATAAAGGAAAATGCATATTATGACCAAATTGAGCAGAGATTTGCATATTTATGCGAATTCAAATAAAGGAAAAACGGGGAAAAGGGTGTACATGCAACAATAAAAGGGGAACGGGAGCGGGATATTCAAGAGTCATTGTAAAGTGGCTTGTAATAGGTTCTTTACAAGTTAGTAAAGTTAAAAGCGTACAGGTGTAGGTCGTGGTTTTTGGATCCCTTTGTGTAGGATTTTTCCACGTAAAATTCCATTGCCTTATTTACATACTGTTTTATTAGCATTCTCAGCAGAATCTTGTAGAGGACCAGGTACTCTACTGTTTGGTGGACTCATACAAACTAACAATTGGTCAGAGCAGGTTTCTCCTATCAGGCTAACACCTAGAAAGGATCCCCACGGATTTGACATATTCCCCATGGTAATGGAAATTTAATAACTTGATACAAGGTTGAAGGAACGACATCCATTTCGTGTATCCATGGTCTCCCAAGGATCATATTATAAGCCATCTCCATATCTACTACCTGAAACTTTGTATCTTTGACAACTACTTCTGCGAATGTAGTGAGTATTACCTCTCCTTTCGTCACAACACTGGAATTGTCAAATCCGGATAAAGTATGCGCCTTTGGTATTAATTTATCTTCAGCTTGCATCTCTCGTAATACTCTTAGCAAAATAAAATTCACGGAACTACCTGGATCAATCAAAACTCATTTTACATTAGTATCATGTACACGTAAAAATATTACCAGTGCATCGTTATGAGGAGATAATACGCCATCTGCATCAGCATCATCAAACGTAATACTTTCTTCCTCTAAGACATGTCGCACCCGTTTTCCTTGGGTAGTTGTGACTTTGGAAATTTTATTAGCTGTAGTGTACGTCACACCATTGATATCTTCACCCCCGCTGATAACATTGACGGTCCTTTTGGGAGAAGGTGGTTTGGGGGGGCTCCTGCTTATTCTTCATGTATGCTTGCTTACCTTTCTCACTAAATAACTCGGTGAGATACCCCTGTTTTAATAAATGATCAACTTCACTTTGTAAAAACCTACAGTCAACTGTTTTATGCCCGTGATCATTATGAAATTCACACCAATGATCAGGGTTGCGCCTGTTTGGATTCGATCTCATATCTTTTGGCCATCGTACCTTGTAACCCTTGCTTCTCAAAACAGCTACGAGTTCAGAAGTGCTCACATTGAAATTATAATCGCCAAATCTCGCCTTCAAATTTCTATCATCATCTCGTGACTCATGGGTGTTTCGATCATTCCTAAATCTTGATGACGAGCCTGACTCTCTATTCCTTGATCTGTGATCGTACCTTTGATTGTCCTGTTTTGACCGTGAGTCTTTTCCCGCAGGTCCCATGTATGGTTCGTACCTATTTTTACCGGACCTTTTTTCGGTTTCTGCCCGTCTCGAACTTATCTTTTCTTCTTTTTGATACCGTGAAATAATATATTCTTCAATCCTCAGCTTCGTGCTAAACCTGTTGTAAACATCATTCCATGTTGTGGTTGGGAATTCATGAAGACTTTCCTTGAGTCGCCTCGTAGCCTCGGAGCTTTTTTCATTCAAATTACTTGTGAAAGCTATAGCGGCCCAATTGTCAGGTACACGCGATAATGTCATTCTTTCACGTTGGAATCTGTCCACGAACTCTCTAAGCAATTCTGAGTCTCCTTGCTTAATTTTGAAAATATCTTTCATTCTTTTTTCGCCTTTCTAAGCTCCCGAGTGTGCTTTGATGAAAGAATCTGCAAGCTCAGCAAAAGAATTTATAGAATTTTCGGGTAAAAGAGAATGCCATGTTAATGCTCCCTTAGTGAGTGTTTCACCGAATTTCTTGACCAATATTGATTCGATCTACTGTTTGGTCAAGTCGTTGCCTTTTACGCCTGTTGTGAATGCAGTCACGTGGTCTCGTGGATCAGTTGTTCCATCGTGTTTTGGAATATCGGGCATTTTAAATTTCTTTGGAATTGGGAGGGGAGCGGCACTTGGCTTCCAGGGTTGTTGCGAATATTTATCCATATCTATCTCTTTGATTACGGGTGGCACCCCAGGTATTTGCTCTATGCGGTCACTTTGCTCCTTGAGCTGTTTCTGCAATGTTGGTACTAAATTTTGTAAATCAGAATTGACTAAGTTACCTGGTACTCCCTCTTGTGATTCGCTGGGGGTTCTACCACTTCCTGAATTAACAAGCCCAGGACGTGGGTTCTCCAAAGTGTTGTTATTTGGAGTGGGTGTGGGTGGTGCAGCTGGTAACTGGCTAGCAAAGGCCTCAAGAGCTTTATTGACATGTTCAGCAATTAGTTTTTGCAAACCTTCATCGATAGCTTCAACATTTTCAAATTGATCATTCCCATTTGCATGAGATCCATCAGGAGTGCCTTCTCGAGACCGTCGAGGAGAGCTTTTTGGAGAAGTGACTGGGGTGTGATTATCCTGTAGATTTCCCTGAAGTTGTTGGTTTCCTTGGTTTCCTTGAATGTTGTCATTATTGTTCGACATGGTTGATGCAACAAGGAAAGTTAAACTAAAAAAGAATAGACTATCAGATTCCCGGTAACGAAACCAATTTGTTTAACCAAAAAGTGGGATTTCGGTCAAAACAATAATTTAGAAGAACTCGAGTTACTGATAATCAAAGAAAGTATAGAAGGAAGTAATTTTACTAGCAATGATATAATCAGGAGAAAACAAGTAAGCCAGTATATTCAGATAGTATTTCGTGTGTTTACAATTGATCTGTTCTTTCCCTTTTATAGTTACTTTGGAGATATACGTTTTTCCTTTATCATAATAAGGTCATTATGGGCAATTAAAGACATTAAATGCTACGTTACATAATCATTGTATTTAATACATATTCTCTAACGTTTTTAGTATTTAAGGCTTATTAAATACTGTATCTGTACTCCCATGAACTGTCAGATTCATTCCCCTTGATTCTTGGACTTAAATAGGTACGAGCGCTGAGTCTTTTGAATAACCGCTCGTGCCTCTTCATTTATCTCTGCTCGTATCTATTGCAACTCGTGCCTCTTTGTCAATCATAACTCTTTGACCAGTCTACGTGTCATAACACGTCATCTTTATACCACTTTAACATAGAAACTCAATTTTTCCGATACAACGTGAATGATTCCCATTCACTGCATTATTCTCTACTTCTACGATCTTTTCTACTTTTCAATCTCTCTATAATTCTTCTCAATCTCTTTACTTTTCTACTACCGTCGACCGGTACCAACTTCCCGGCGGAGATTTCCGGCTCCGATTTCAGCTCCTCCATTTCCTTCCACAACGACTCTTTTTCTAGCTCCAAATTACCCAACTCTTTCTTCAGTGCCAAACACGCCTCAGCCACGTCACCACCACTCCCCCTGAGTTTTGCTTTATCCCCACGTGTTCGATCCCCAACTTGTTAACCACCATGGACGGCATTTGCCCCATCGCAAAACCACATTCCGTAGCCGGAAACTTCAAACTCCATTGTATCTTCCCCGCCACCTTACCCATTACCGGAAACATCGTTCTCGCACATACTTGGCCGCCAAATAAATCACCCCACGTCACTTTGTCGCTCTTCTCCTCCGTAATCTTTTCATCGACATTTTTGTTCTGTACGTCGTCGTTTTTGATTTTCTTCGTATTGACTGATCGTCGTATTGAGAAGTCACCTAATTGAGATTTAAAGTGAATGAAAAAGCTAGGATTTCCATTATGGACAAAATTAAACTCAGCACTCATGGTCATGGGAGAACCGAGAGATCCGACTCCGGTTTTAATAACCAAACCGAAAGGCCGGTCTGAATCATTGGGTCGATACAACAACTTCAGAACCGGACCAAATTGGAATAAGGTACTGAAACTCAAACATAAATCTTTGTCTTTGGCGTAATTAGTGCTGGTTTCAATACTAGACCGGAATGAGATACCTAATGTATTTAATGGGATTTTAGCTATGAGAATTGGGTTTTAATTTTCTCGAAATTTAACTGAAGCTTTCATAGTATTTTTCAAGGAGGAATTCTGTTTTGCGACTAGTGTAGAGATTTAATGGAGGATTTTTTGAGTAGCTAAAGGTTACTTTCAGTGTGTTTAATTTTGGGAGCTAGTGTGGTTGTGACTTGTGACTTATGAGTGCTGGTGCATGCAAATTTTTTGTTTCTTTAAATATTATTATTTCGTGACGTGGCAACTGTCAAGCCGTTTGCTTATATACAGGCTGCTAGTTTTATGGAATTGTTAAACAAATAGTCTGGTCTGATTGAAAATTTAATTTTTATCGTTGGTATACATATATTATATAGAGTTATACATATATTAAATACAAATTTTATATATACACGCATTCGCCGGCTAGAGATCAGGTGAACTGCTACTTGGAAAAATTCTTCTACTTTTATTGCGGTGGGCTGGATGTTTGCCAATGTTTGTGGGCTGGTCTGGTGCTAAAGCTGTAATGTAAACCAGAAAATTGTGTGGTGTCTCCATCAATGAGATTGATCTTAGCTGAATGTCCTCGTAATTGGCAGTATTTAATGATAAACTTTGCTTCTTTGCCCCTTCGGCTCCTTCTTCACCAAGAACAACATAATACTTCAAATTTGGAAGCTTAAAATTCTTATTTAGGGTTAAAAATTTAAAGTTAATGATTAATTACTGTTAAAATCGTTTGTGTTGATTATTTATGCTTAACTTTTAGTTTAAATAGTAATTTAATAATTTACTTTAAAAATCAAAAAACTCAGTTGTTAGTCCTCAGAATGTATTAAAGAAGACAGAGTCAATCTTCTTGATTTGATGTTATTTTGGCTAAATTGGTGATTGTGGATCATTTGTATTGGTATTTTGAGGCTTTATTTCAAATTTGAGATCATTTGAAATATGTTGGGGTAGTTTTGATGAAATTAGAATCGCAAATTCGAAGAATATTTTACCGAATAACATAAAATAATATGGCAATTAGATAAACTTTGATGAACAATTTAATAGATATATCTTAGATGACACAAAGTTACACAATTGATTGAGTTGGTGAATAATTGAACAAGCACAAAATTATGCTAACCTATCATTTTTTTTATTCATTAAAAACCGGGACAATAATTACATATCAACCCTAATAGGACCATTCCTGTCAATCACTCACTGTTGACTCGGAAATTATTTAGTTTTGTCTATGGGCTTCTTAGATACAATGATGCCGATGTGATTTTAAGTTGCCCTTGAAATTCTTTAGAAAAAAATATAACTTTCATTTAATTAAAGTTAATAAAAGAATTGGAATATAAATAATTCGAGGTGAACGAACTGCCTAGTTGCTGTCAAACTTATCAAAGACGAAGATATACAATATAACTATTATTGAGGACATGAGCGGATTTAGGGGGCGGGAAGGGGTTCATCCGAAACCCCCTTCGCCGGAAAATTATGTTTTGTATATAGGATTAAATTTGATTTTTATTCATATATATTAGATGTTGCACCCCTTGACACAAGCTTAAAGCTTAGCTTAGTGGTTAAGGAGTTTAAATTTTCTTTAAGGGCTCAAGTTTGATCCCTACTTCCACAGACTACAATTATTTTTTCTTTCTACTGCTTGAACCATACATTACGCAGAAGGTGAGGCGAATAAGAGCCCGTTTGGTCAAGGTGTCAAAAAATTGCTCATTTTTAAAAGTACTTTTGTTCAAAAGTGCGTTTAAAAAAAGTACTTTTGCAAAGTAGTAGTTTGTGTTTTGCCAATTCATTGAGTAGTACTTTTCGCAAGCAAATTGTGTTTGGTCAATCATTCCAAAAAATACTTTTCAGTATCAAATTACGAAAAAAAGACTATAAAGGTTTAGTTTGCAATTAGTATTATTTAAAAGAGATAAATAAATTTAAATATTTATTATAATAAAAATGTAATTTAAAAAATTTAATCGATATGAAATATAAAAGCGTAATATTGAGTCATCTAGTATTACTTATTGGTTACATGATAATTTAAATATATCAACATAAATCACTTAATATAAATTAAAAATATATTGTTACAAATAACCATATAAAATAAGAGAACTACTATAGTAGAGAGAATATTCCAGGAAGAAATAAGAGAAAGAGAATAAAAATACAATAGAATAAAAAAGAGAAGAAATGTATGGTAAAAAGAGAAAATAAAATAGAAATGTTAAATTAATTAGGGATAATTTGAAAAATATAAATTCAATGGAAGGATATTTTTGTCTTTAATAAATTAACTTTCTGCTTCTGCTTCTTGGAAGAAGCTAGAATTTGTAGCTTCTCCCCAAAAGCAGAAACACTGCTTCTGTTTCTGATCAAAAACACTTTTTTATTTTGGCCAAACATCTCAAATTTTTTAAAAAGTACTTTTTTGACCTAAAAAGTGCTTTTTTCTTCTAAGAAGTTTGGCCAAACAAGCTCTAAGACTCCTTATGTTTGCTTTCAACTTCTTTGTCTTATCTAATTATTAAAATAGTTATTTTTGCGATTATCTTTTGCTCATTTTTCGTTAATCATTTATTATACATGATTTTATTTTATTTTTGCCTTTTTCTCCCTTAGAATGCCCTTTTTTACTGTGATGTGCACGAGTTCAAGCCGTGAAAATAGCTTCTTGTAGAAATGTAGGGTGAGGCTGCCTATAATAGATTGTGGTCCGGCCCTTCCCTGGACCCCACACATAGCGAGAGTTTAGTACACCGGACTGCCCTATATAAAAACAATTACTTCAAAACAAACCAATGTAATAGTTTTAATCCAACATATTGTTAATATTATTTCAACAATAGTTTAATTCCTACTTAGATTTAAATTTTTTTTATAAAGCCGCTTGACATTATATTTGGACTCAACAAATTTTGATGAACTCATTCGATGAAATTTTTAGTGTTCACTTTTTTATAATATTGAACCTTTCGCTCAAAATTCTGGATTCGCCACTATTTGAGGATTGTAGATATTTATTGGAAGCTATAAATGCTTTTAATACTATCATACACGTGTAAGGAAACAAACAAATGTGCAAATTTTCTGACAAACGAAAACATAGACATAAAGAAAATTTGTTAATTTGAGAGAATCTGCTCAAGCATATGAATTTTTTGGTCTTGGGGGACTTGAACCACACTGTTTATGAAAGAATTTAAGACATTTTAATTTTTTTTCCAGTTATCAATAGAAAAAAAAGATTTACATGCTTAATGTAATTTGACTATATGACTTTGAAAGATAAATCTTACAATATCGTAGATTAGAAAACTAAAAACCAATCCAAACACACGTAATTTGTCTAGAATATACTTAAGTTAAGGTAAGAAAAACTAAAATCCTTAAACTTTTCCTAATCCGTGGCACCCATAATATACAGGAGCGGATTTAAAGCTGCAAACTTAGAAGAGAAATATTCATAAAGCACTATCTTTTAGTAGTAATTGGCTATTTATAGATATCATTTGCTATATTACGGATTGTAAATATGTTTTCTGTTGTTATAAGATGTATTAGATGTATTTAAGCTACTGTATTCATGAATACAGTAGCAAAAATAGGCGTGAATCAAGGAAGTTTAGCTAATCAGTTGTTGTATTCGAGTGTATTCGACTGTATTCATAGCGCGAAACATGGGATTACAGCTGGATAGATTATTGTATTCGACTGTATTCACGACGTAAAACAGGGGATTACACTATTTTAAACGAAAAGTGAATTAATTAACATAATAGACTCCTAATATAACTCAACAAACTCAATTATAACACACAAATTTTGTATTTCCAGTTATAAAAAAAATTCTCAACGGAAAAATACCCCAAAAACATAGCAATCTTCAGAGAAATTATATAATATATCTGAATACATAAATTATATTAATTAAAAAAATATATGAATACATTCATCGCATATAGCGAGACAGTGAATACAGTGAAATACATAGAATACTGTTTAACCAAAAAATGAGATTTCGGTCAAAGCTTTAATTTTAAAAGAACTCGGGTTACTGATAATCAAAAGTATATATGAAAGAGAGTAATTTTACTAGCAATGATATAATCAGAAAAAAACAAGTAAACCAGTATATTCAGATAGTTTTTCATGTCCCTTACAATTGACCCACTCTCCCCCTTTTATAGCTATTTTGGGGATATGCGTTTTGCCTTTGTCATAATAAGGTCATTATGGACAATTAAAGACATTAAATGCTACGTTACATAGTCATTGCATTTAATACAGATCCTCTAACGTTCTTAGTATTTAAGGCCCAATAAATAATGTATCTATACTCCCATGTAGCGTTAGATTCATTCCTCTTAATTCTTGGACTTAAATAAGTACGAGCGCTGAGTCTTTTACATAACCGCTCGTGCCTTTTCCTTTGCCTCTTCTCATATCCGTTGCAACTCGTGCCTCTTTGCCAGTTGTAACTCTTTGACCAGTCTATGTGTCATGACACGTCATCTTTACACCACTTTAATATGTAAACTCAATTTTTCCCAATACAAATACAGCGGGATACATTGAAATACAATGGAAAAAAGGCAATGAAATACATGGAAATACATTGAAATACAATTAAAAAAAGGTAACAGAATCTTCAAGTTGCTCATCCCCTAACTCTATCGTCTTTGTTTAAGAACAACCCTAATATTATCTCGTCGAGAGGGCCGTGATTCTGACTTGAAACGTCACTGTTCCCGTTTCTATCGCATCGTCAAATACACTCCCACATACTTCAAGAGCGCGCTGTACTTTAGGTTCTTTAGTCAATTTGGACCAATTTTATCGTAGCAAGACAAATTGACTAGAGAATTTTTAGCAAGTTTTAAATAAAGAATAAATAGCTTTTATGGGTCAGTAATATTTGAGGTTGCTACTTTTGATAAGCTAGAAAAGCATGAATCTTTGTACTCAGTTACGCTACAGAGAGCTTCGAGGGATTGGGCAGTAGAAGTGGTTGGAGGGATTTGCTTTGAGTTGGAGAGAACTCGTTAGCTATTATACAAAGCGTTGAGAGAGAGAGGGTGGAGAAAAATCTGAAAGAATGACAGAGAAAAATAATACAAAGCGTATTTTATGGCTTAAGGGTAGGAGGTGACCATAAATAGATATTTGGCTATATAAATCAAAAGGTAGCTATGGAATATAATTTTTTAAAAAGGTATTTATTTAAAATAAATAAGGTATTAACCTTTGCTATAGGAGGTAAAAATTCTAAATTAGAATGTTCTACTTTAGTTCCGGAACCACCTTGTTCTCTCTTTCGGGGCAAACCAAAACCCTAGCAATTTTGCCATACTTCTTTTTTCCCCCTACTTTATTCTTGTTTGACTAAAAAAATATTAAACCTTTTAGTTAAACCAATTAATGATAAATTAAAAGGCAAATCTTAGTTGAACTTAATAAACTCTAAACCAAATATAACAGGATATTTGCGAGATTAACAGTGTTCAAGAGCATTAAATAACAGATTTAATAATCAATGATTGGCGCAGAATATGATAACATGAACATGTAATAAATGTAGATAATGTCAATATATGTAATAAGAATGGATCTACCACCCAATTATTGTATGATTGGGTGTTCATTTCTTCTGTCAGCGACATGAAAATGTGATGACCCAAAGGGTCATCTTTTATTTTAAAATCCGATTCCGTATTTCGAGGCCTTGAAAACCTCATTTTCTTTCTCCTCGATTTGTGTACGTAGTCCGGGCGTGCTTCCGAAAGACCTTATATGAAAAATTGAGAAAAGTATTGAGTTTTGCCTTTAAAATTGATTTAAGTTAACTTTGGTCAATATTTTGAGTAACCGGACCCGGACTGGACCAATGATTTGACGCTCCCAGAGGGTCCGTAGTAAAATATGCGACTTGTCATGCTAAGACTGTGACCTTAGTCTTGCCGGGGTTGTCTCGATTGGAGTGGAAAGGGACTTCTGGTCATTCTACCAACAGGGTTATCTCTTATATAAAGGCTCGGCGTATGGTCGAGAAGGGATGTTTGGCTTATTTGGCTTATGTTCGCGATTCCAGTGCATAGGTTCCTTCCATGGATTCCGTACCAATGGTTCGTGAGTTTCCAGAGGTATTTCCTGTAGACCTGTCGGGGATGTCACCCGACATGGATATTGACTTTTGTATTGGTTTAGTTCCGGGCACTCGGCCTATTTCTATTCTGCCATACAATATGGCCCTGCCAGAGTTGAAAGAATTGAAGGAGCAATTGCAAGATTTGCTTGATAAAGGCTTTATTAGACCTAGTGTCTCGCCCTGGGATGTGCCAATGTTGTTTGTTAAGAAGAAGGATGGGTCGATGAGGATGTGCATAGACTATCGGTAGTTGAACAAATTCACCATCAAGAACAAGTATCCATTGCTGAGGATTGATGATTTATTTGATCAGCTTCAGGGGGCCAAGGTGTTTTCGAAGATTGATTTGAGGTCTGGCTACCATCAGTTGAGGATTAGGACATCAGATGTCCCTAAGACAACTTTTCGGACTCGGTATGGGTATTATGAGTTTCTAGTGATTTCATTTGGGTTGATAAATGCCCCAGTGGCGTTCATGGATTTGAGGAACCGAGAGTTCAAGCCTTATTTGGATTCCTTCGTGATTGTTTTTATTGATGATATCTTGATCTACTTCCGCAGCCGAGAGAAGCATGAGCAGCATCTTTGAGTCGTTCTTCAGACTCTAAGGGACAACCAGTTATATGCTAAAATTTTGAAATGTGAGTTTTGGTTGAGTTCAGTTGTATTCTTGGGTCACGTTGTATCAACAGAGGGTGTTCAGGTGGATCCTAAGAAGATTGAGGTAGTCAAGGACTGGCCTAGACCCACATCAGCTACAGAGATCCAAAGTTTCTTGGGCTTGGCGGGTTACTACCGTCAGTTTGTGGAGGGGTTTTCATCCATAGCAGCCCCAATGACTAGGTTGACCTAGAAGGGTGCCCCGTTTAGATGGTCGGACGAGTGTGAGGCGAGCTTTCAGAAGCTCAAGACAGCTTTGACTTTGGCGCCGGTGTTGCCCATAGGTTCAGGGCCATATACAGTATATTGTGACGCTTCTCGTATTGGACTTGGTGCGGTGTTGATGCAGAATGTCAAGGTTATTGCATATGCTTTGTAGCAGTTAAAGATTCACGAGAAGAATTATCCAGTTCATGACTTGGAGCTAGCAGCCATTGTTCCCACGCTGAAGATTTGGAGGCATTATTTATATGGCGTGTCGTGTGAGGTGTTCACGGATCATAAGAGTTTGCAATACTTGTTCAAGAAAAAGGAGCTCAATTTGAGGTAGAGGGGGTGGTTGGAGCTATTGAAAGACTATGATATCACCATCCTGTATCATTCCGAGAAGGCCAATCTAGTGGCCGATGCTTTGAGTAGGAAGTAGGCTAGTATGGATAGCCTTGCGTATATTCCAGTCAGTGAGAGACCGCTTGCTTTAGATGTTCAGGCTTTGGTCAATCAGCTCGTGAGGTTGTATGTTTCGAAACCCAGCCATGTTCTACCTTTTACAGTCGCTCGGTCTTCATTATATGAGCGTATGAGAGATCGGCAGTATGATGATCCTCATTTTCTTGTCCTTATGGACACAGTGCGGCACGAAAATGCCAAGCAGGTTACAGTTGGAGATGATGGAGTTTTGCGAATGCAGGGTCGTATTTGTGTGCCTAATGTGGATGGATTTCGTGAGTTGATTCTAGAGGAGGCCCATAGTTCCCGGTATTTTATTCACCCGGGCGCCGCCAAGATGTATCCGGACTTGCGACATCATTATTGGTGGAGGAGGATGAAGAAGGATATTATTGCATATGTAGCTCGGTGTTTGAATTGTCAACAGGTAAAGTATGAGCATCAGAGACCTGGTGGTTTGCTTCAAAAGATTGAGATTCCTGAGTGGAAGTGGGAGCATATCACTATGGATTTTATTGTTGTACTCCCACGGACTCAGAGGAAGTTCGATGCAGCATGGGTTATTGTGGATAGGCTGACCAAGTCAGCGCATTTCATTCTCGTGGCAGTTTTCTATTCTTCTGAGCGATTAGTAGAGATTTATATCCGTGAGATCGTTCGTCTCCATGGTGTGCCCATGTCTATCATTTCTGATTGAGGTACGCAGTTTACCTCACATTTCTGGAGGGCAGTTCAGCGTGAATGGGGTGCGCGGGTCGAGTTGAGCACAACATTTCATCCTCAGACAGACGGGCAGTCCGAGCGTACTATTCAGATTTTGGAGGATATGCTCCGCACCTGTGTTATTGACTTTGGAGGTTCTTGGGATCAGTTCTTTCCATTAGTAGAGTTTGCCTACAATAACAGCTATCAGTCGAGCTTCCAGATGGCTTTTTATGAGGTGTTATATAGTAGGCAGTGTCGATCACTGGTTGGATGGTTTGAGCAGGGAGAGGCTCGGTTGTTGGGTACAGATTTAGTACAGGATGCCTTGGATAAGGTTAAGATTATTCAGGATAGGCTTCATACATCTCAGTCCAGGCAGAAGAGTTATGCCGACCGTAAGGTTCGTGATGTGGCATTCATGCTCGGAGAGCGAGTGTTGCTTCGGGTGTCGCCCATGAAGGGCGTGATGAGATTTAGGAAGAAGGACAAGCTAAGCCCTAGGTTCATCGAAAGTATCACGGCGATCCATTTTACGTATTAGACTTCATCACTATCCAGTTGGACAAAGATTTGACCTACGAGGAGGAGCCGGTAGCTATTCTAGACCGGCAGGTTCGACAATTGAGATCGAAGAGTTACCCTTCGGTTTGTGTGTAGTGGAGAGGATGGCCTGTTGAGGCAGCTACCTGGGAGTCTAAGTCCGATATGCGGAGCAGATATCCCCATCTTTTCACCGACTCAGGTATTTTTTCTATGTCCGTTCGAGGACAAACCGTTATTTTAGAGGAGGAGAATGTGATGACCCGAAGAGTCATCTTTTGTTTTAGAATCCAATTCTGTGTTCCGAGGCCTTGAAAACCTTAAATTCTTTCTCCTCAATTTGCGTCGGCAGTTCGGGCGTGATTCCGGAAAGTCCTTGTATGAAAATTTGAGAAAAGTATTTAGCTTTGCCTTTGAAATTGATTTAAGTTGACTTCGGTCAATATTTTGAGTAAACGGACCCGGACCCGTGCTTTGACGGTCCCGGAGGGTCCGTAATAAAATATGAGACTTGGGCGTTTGCCTCGAATCGAATTCCAAGGTCCTTAGCCCGAGAAATAAATTTTTGAAGAAAATTGTTAAACTAAAAATATGATGGTTCTTAGAAATTGAATAATGTTGGATCTTGTTGGTATCGGGCTCGTATTTTTGTTCTGGATCCCGGTACAGGTCCGTTATTATATTTAAGCCTTATCTGTGAAATTTGGTGAAAAACGGAAGTGATTTGACGTGATTCAGACCTTAGGTTGAAAAGTTAGAAGTTTTGAAACTTTCTTGAAAAATTTCATGCAATTTGGTGCTAAATTCATAATTCTAGGTGTTATTTTGGCGATTTGATCGCATGAGCAAGCCCGTATGATGTTTTAAGACTTGTGTGCATTGTTGGTTTAGAGCCCCGAGGGCTCGGGTGAGTTTTGGATAGGCTACGAAATGATTTTGGACTTAAGAAAATTGCTGGTATGTTTCAGGTCTGCAGGCTTCGCATTTTGGCTTGCAAATGCGAGCATCGCATTTGCGATCAGTGGGGCTGGGAGGGGACCTTCGCAATTGTAAAGCTCAGGATAGCATTTGCAATGGGAACATGTCGCAATTGCGAACAAGTGTTCGCATTTGCGATGGAAGTAGGTCCTAGACATTCTTCACATTTGCGATGAAATGTTCGCATTTGCAGGGTTCGCATTTGCGATCCCTGATCACAAATGCGATATCTGCAATTGTTCAAAAATAATTTTGGACGGGATTTTTGATTCATTTCTCAAATTTTCAAACCGCAAACTTCAAGAGGCGATTTTCCGAAGACCAATATTTCCCCAAATCATAGGTAAATGATTATTAACTAATTTCTTTCAATCTATCTCATCTTTTTACAAGATCTCATCACAAAATCTAGGGTTTTTCATGGTAGAATTGGGTGTTCTTGGGTAGAATTTAGGAATTTCGAAATTTGGGGATTTAGACCTTAAATTGAGGTTGGATTCCAAAACTAATTGTATATCCGGACTCGGGGGTGAATGGGTAATCGGATTTTGGTCCGAATTTTGAGTTTTGGCCAAGCGGGCCCGGGGTCGGGTTTTGACGTTTTGGGAAAAATGTTCGAAAAACTATAATTATGCATTAGAATTGGGTTTTTTAGCATTTATTGATGTTATTAAGTTAATTATGGCTAGATACGAGTGGATTGGAGGTGCAATCGAGAGGTAAAGCGGTAATTGAGGCTTGATTTTGGTCGTGGAATCGAGGTAAGTGTTGTGGCTAACCTTAGCTTAAGGGATTATGTGTTGTTGTCTTATTTGCTACTTGTTTAGTTGTTGAGTACGATGTATAGGTGAGGTGACGAGTATCTATGCGTTGTTTTTGGTCATAGCATGCGAGTGAATGTTATACTTGTGACTATTGTGTTTCTTTATACGTATTATTCATGCTTTAAATAGTTAATTCTCCATGCTAAACCAGTTTTATTATATTCTTCCCTGTTTTGGATATTGGTTGAGTATTGACTCAAGTTGAGATTCATATTGTGAAGTTAACTGTTGAAATGAGATTGGTTATTGTTGATTCCCTTGCCGGGATGTTATTGTTTCTATTGTTTGGGTGAGGAAGAGTGTAAAGCACGAAGGGTGATGTCGTGCCATAATCTGTGAGTGTTAATGCACGAAGGGTGATGCCGTGCCTTATTCTGTGAGTGTTAATGCATGAAGGGTGATATCGTGCCATGATTATGAGAGAGACTATGCACGAAGGGTGATACCGTGCCATTTCTGTTATTCCTTATAATAAGGACGAGAGTAAAAGCACGAAGGGTGATGTCGTGCATATGTTGTTGTGTTATTATTCATGTTGGTTCAAAGCATGATATTTACTTTGTCTCTTAACTGTATTGTTCCAGAACTTGATGTTCCCCCCTCAACATGACTTTCCCCTTCCCGTTATTATCTGTTAAATTTCTGTTATCATTATCTTTTTGTATATGATTTAACTGCACAGGTTTATATTATTGTCATGTCCTAGCCTTGTCACTACTTCTCTGAGTTTAGGCTTGGCACTTACCAGTATATGGGGTCGGTTGTACTGATACTGCACTCTGCACTTTCTGTGCAGATTTCGGTGCTGGACCTCGTGAATATAGTTTGGGTTGTTGTCTTCAGTCCACAGGAGATCCAAGGTAGATCTGCCGGCATTCGCAAACCCTGGAGTCCCCTTTCCTCTATCTTAGTTTTCCTATTTCTTTTCATTTCGAGAATAGATGTATTTCTTTTAAACTAATGTTTGTAGAAAATTCTTAGAGGTTCGTGTATTGTGACACCAGATCTTATGGGTAGTTATGTATTAGTGTTTTATACTGTTATATGATTTCCGCGCTTCATATATGTTTAGTTTAAGTTATTGTTAATTACTATTTTGGTTGATGATTAATGTGTTAGAACGGTATTCGTTGGCATACCTAACATTCTAAGAGTTAGGCGCCATCACGATCCCGATGGTGGGAAATCCGAGTCGTGACAGAAAAAGTGAGATGTGAAGATGGGTATGGAATCTTTGGATCTTGTGAACAAAGATTGAACAATGTGTGCTTGAATAATGTAATTACTGAACAAGACAACTTTTGTATATTCTCTTTAGTCAACCTTTACAATGTGCTCTTATCAAAATGTTCCAGATCCTTTTTGTTCTCTATCTCTTACTATTTATAAGGGATGTTCTCAAGAAACCCTACAAAGTACAATATAAGGAATATCCAAGGGAATATTCCTAGTGTCCTTTTCTAATCTAATCCTACCATTACAGTCGCATCTCCAGTTACTCATCCTCGACGATGATCCTTATGATGGCAACCCCTTTGTTATAATGTCGTGGTTGACCCCGTCCTTGGCATGACTTATCTGCAGTTACTGAGTTGCCAAATTTTAACCAATACAGTTAGTCTCTCCGCTTGTTGAGGTCGTGATTTTGCACGCCCTCAAGAAGTGGACTTGTTCATCGTCTGTTTAGGAGAAATTTGGTCGTATAGATTAAGTCGAAGCAACCGAGATCAAGGAGAGAAGGCGTGACTATCAAGGTTGCGATTGATCTGATTGGCGTGGGGTGATGTCACAGCCATGCACATCATCATTACGTGTCTTCCCGAGGCAGCGCCTGTACTTCTGTCATTTCGATTTTGGTGCCATTGTCGGTTTGTGTCTTCAATTTTTGTGCTAGCCAGCCCTATAAATAGATGGAGGCTTAATTTTTTGGAAGTTTCCGCCATCCTCTATTTTGCATGAGCATTGTTCTTCTTCAATCTTCTTCCTCAATCACTGAACTGAAATTTTGCTTCTCCGATTCCATTGCCCTCCTTCTTACCCAACCTTTACCTTCTTTCTTGGGCTTGGTAGAGTATGTTTTACTGTCAAAATATGTCACAATCCTCTCACATTCATGATGATGTTTCTGATGCCACTCCGTTATCGGTGGCTCCTCCTCCCTGCGGTGAGGAATTTGTGGCTGGAGAGGGTGACAACTTCCCTATCATGGAGGAGGTAGTTCCTAGAAATCCTTTGTCTAGAAACGACTTTCCAAAGGAACCTGCTCCTGCTCCCGCTCACGTGCTCTCCAAAACTGGGTCGTCTCATATAGCCGACCTTTGGTCCAAGTATCGCATCCCTCCCTATGTCGAGATAATTCTGGCCCGAGTATTATGCCTTCTATGTCTACCCATTCTTGATAGGATATACTCTTCCTCTTCTTCCTTTAGCAGAGGAATTTTGTCGGTTTTACAACGTCTTCCCAGCGCAACTCTCTCCTTACTTGTATAAAGCTTCTTGATGCCGGCGAAGTATGTGAAGTTAGCTGGTTGTGAGGTTAATATTCGTCATCTGCTGCACTTATTTTCACCAAGTTTCTATAGAGGTACCATGATACATCTATGACATTGTGGGACTAAAGGGTTGGTAGTCGAAATGGATGATAGTACGAATCAAAAGTTCTGGAACAAATATTTCTTTATCAAGAACGAACACTTGGTGGTGGACCCGACTGGGTTTCCTAAGCAGTGGAATCATAATTGTAAGTGTCTCTATCATGCGCTTGTTGTCTTCTGCCGTCCTTTCGTTTTTAGCTCACTCGTGGTTTGTTTTTCCAACTGAAAGGCGTGCACCCTCTCCTATCTTCGACATTGAAGATTGGATAGCTTGCGTGTTGCCTCATATGGTAGGGATTTGTGATTGGTCGGCTTTCCACAAGCGTTTTGGACCTAAGGTTCCATCTGGTAAGTGTTTTTGCTTCAACTTTCTGTTGTTTACCATTGCCTGTTGATGCGACCTCCTTTGGTGCTAGGTCGGCGAATTTCTAAGAAGAAAGCTCCAATGTCGGTGTTCCGCCAGGCTATCGCATCGGCTGGGATGACATTTGTTTTGGTCGAATCCTTTCGTGGAGGTCGTACTCAAACTCCGTTGATGAGGGATTTTTCCCCTTAGACTATTATGTGGGATGGGATCTCTTCCTGGCCTGTCTATCATCTTGTAGACGAGTTGTTTAATGGAGAGGAGTCGCCATCGAGAAAGAGGCGAAGGATGGAGCTCGAGAAGGCAGTCATCACTAATATCGAACCGGAGAAACTCATTGTTCCAGAAGAGGCGTCTACACTTACACCAGACATAGGGGCCATGTTTACGACATATACTGTTGTTGAGGGGAGGCCCTCTAGGGCCGAGGGGGTTCATGATGACGAGGAACTTGTGAGTACCGCAAAAGGTGGTGCGTCATCGGCGGTGGAGAAGGATAGGGCAGTACCTACATGGGATGATGGCTCTGGCTCGGATATCGATCCTAAAGAGGTACGGGGGAATACTCGCGTGGAGGTGAGGACAGAGGGTCCTAACTGGCACATAATCATTCCCGTGGGTTATGACCTTTTAGCCAACTCTGCACGGGTGATGCCGTCCTTTGCTCCTTTATGCGCGGCTTCTGAGAACACGGCGCTACAGGCGATGAGCGATGCGGATCTATCGCTAAGTATTTCTAGCATGGCTTTGCGAGTAAGTGCTTTTTAATGTTATGATTCGTTTTGCATGTGTAATCTGCTCATTCTGACTTCTTTTTTTTGCATGTCAGACTCTCATCATGGGGATCGAACATGACCGGCGGGAGGAGCAGAGAACGGCCATTTTTAAGAAGGTGACCTCTAAGTACAAAGAGTACCGTACTAATCACTGAACACTAGCCGACGTCTTTAACTAAGATAGCGAGTTTCAGCTATTTCATGACGGGCTAAAACAGAAGGAGGAGGAGTTGATGAGGAAATTTGAGGAGCTAAAGGAGCAGGACGATGAGCTAATAAAAGCCATCGGTCGGTGCAGCGAGCTTGAGGCGGCTCTTAAGGCCAAGGAAGAGGAGCTCGTGAGAAAGGGGGTGATGGTTGAGAATGCCGACCTTCAAGCGCGAGTGACCTCCTTAACTACTGAGCTTAGGCGGAGGGAAGAGGAGGTTGTCGATCTAAGAGGCGAGTTGAGCATTAAGGTTGAGGAATTGACTCGTGTAGAGAAAGGTAGAATGGCCTCCATGTCTGAAGCAGCGGTTTTAGATAATGCCCTTCGTGTTTGTAGGTCTGAGCGAGATAATGAGATGGAGACATCGGCGCTCAAAGTGGCCAGGTTATAAGAGGGGATCCAGGATATAGAGGCAGAGTTGTCCGAATTGAACGAGTAGGTTGTTACCTTGAAGGTTGAGGAAGTGCGACGACAGTCACAACCATCTACTTCTCATACTCCCGCCGACCCTATTGTGCCACGGGTGTTGTATGAGATGTGGGTTCACACCGAGGCTTAGCTTGATGTGTTTAAGTCCCTGAAGGCCGACTGGAAAGTTTTCAAAAAAGAACTTGAGGGTGTCCGCATTAAAGCACGTGAGGCCCGTAAAGCTTGTGGTTACACCCCTAGTACGCCTGGCGGGGATGATGTTGATGTTGATGCGGACAGGCTCACCTCTGATTATTGGTATGACGACGAGTATGCCGATGGAGGTGACGCGGTATTAAACCGTTGTAATTATTTTTGTTTTGTCCTGCTATTTTTGCGAGGGCGTCTTTAGGCCCTTTGTAAAAAGTATTGTAATATGACAGTTGTAATGGAACAACTCCCTTTTTGCTATGTATCTCTTGATTTGTGTTCTCTGTCTTTTTTTGCTATGTGGGGAGGCCCCTAGTTTTCTTGATGATATCGACGTCACAATGCGGTCGAACATTGGATATTTTGAGCGAGGTCAAATATTTAGTTCGATCTACGTCGAATGTGAAATAATTCAAGTGAGGTCGAATGTGAAATAATTCGAGCGAGGTCGAACATGAAATAATTCGAGTGAGGTCTAATGTAACATACTTCGAGCGAGGTCGAACGTGAAATAATCCGAGCGAGGTCGAATGTAACATACTTCGAGTGAGGTCGAATGTACAATGTAAAAAGAGAGTTGGAGCGTGAAGATGCTGCTTTATTTCATTCATTGGAGAATATTACATTTTTTCGTTCCTTTATACATATATTGGAGAAGTTATGTATCCAGTCCCTTCATCGTTCGGCCTGGAGAAGTAGTCGGCAGGCTGGGCGATGAAATGTACTTGAACTTCGAGACATCCTCTTTGTCGCCTCATTAAAAACCTCCTCGAGAAAACCCAATTGGGACAAAACCCGGGTGAGGGAAAAAGAGTACGACTTGAGGGGCGTCTGTTTTCAGAAGTTGAAGTATTTGAGGTGGGCGACGTTCCAATTTTTGTAGTAGTTTTCCCTCCATTGTTTCTAGTTGGAATGATCCTTTGTTTACTGCTGCCGTGATTTTGTATGGCCCCTCCAATTGGTTCCTAGCTTGCCTTCTTTTGAATCTTTGCTTGCATGTGTTTTGGCCTTGAGTACATAGACTCTGACTTTGAGTGGTCGTATTTTGGCTTTTTTGTTGTAGTACCGTTCTGCTTGTTGTTTTTGGCCTACCATTCGTTTGTAAGCCATGTCTCTTCATTCCTCTTCTTCGTCAAGGTCTTGTTTCCTGTTCTCGTCATTGTTTGGTCCTCTTTTATTGGAGTATCTCAAACTAGGCTCTCCGACCTCGACCAGTATCATGGCGTCAGTCCCATAGACTAATGAATATGGCGTCTCTCTGGTGCTTGTTTTTGGTGTGGCACGGTATGCCCACAGTACTTCCAGTAGTAACTTCAGTCATAATCCCTTGGCGTCCTCAAGCTTTTTCTTCAAGATATTCAGTATTGTTTTGTTGGAGGATTCATCCTGGCTGTTTCCAGCAGGGTGATATGGCATGGAGAGTATTCGCTTGATATGCCATTTTTCAAAGAATTCAGCAGCCTTTTTTCGGTGAATTGTGGTCCGTTATTGCAACTAATTTCTTTGGGAATGTCGAAGCGGCATATGATGTTTCTCCATATGAAGGTGATAACTTCCTACTCGTATATTTGGGCGAACACATCTGCTTCTACCCACTTGGAAAAGTAGTCAGTTAAAACTAAAAAAAATCATATGTTACCTCGCCCTACCGGGAGGGGTCGACAATGTCCATTCCCCATTTGATAAGTAGCCATAGTGATGTAACTGAGTGGAGGAGATTGCCTGCTTGGTGTATCATGGGGGCATATTTCTGACACTGCTCACACTTCTTGACGTAGTCGGCGGCTTCCTTCTTCATTGTAGGCCTGTAGTAACCTGACCGAATGAGGCATATAATGAGGGCTCGGTTGCCGGTATGGGCACCACAGTGGCCCTCGTATACTTCCTTGAGGACGTGCCTCGTTTGGTTCGACCCTAGACATTTCGCCAATGGGCCACCAAATGTTCTTTTGTACAGGTCGTAGTTGATGATGATATATCTAACCGCTTGCGTTCGAAGCTTTTTGGCTTCCTTTTTGTTTGATGGGAGTACTCTCTCCTGCAGGTATGTTATAATGCGGTTGCGCCAGTCCCAAGTCAAATTTACAGAGTGTACCTCAAGTTGGTCTATTGATGAGAGGATGAGGGTGACCGCGTTTTCTTTTGTAATATTTTTGGTGGCCGTTGCTAACTTGGAGAGTCCATCTGCCTTGATATTTTGTGCTCGAGGTATCTGGTCGAGTCGACATTTGTCGAATTCTGGCAGTAGTTTATGAATTTCTGCTTGGTAGTTTTGTAGCCTCTACTTTTTAATTTGGAAAGTCCCTGTGACTTGGTTGACAATGAATTGTGAGTCGCATCTGAGGATGACTCGCCGTGCTCCGTATTTGAGAGCCAGCTTAAGTCCTGCAATTACGACCTCATACTCGTCCTCATTGTTAGTCATACCGGGGCACCGTATGGATTGAGGGATAATTTCGCTTGTTGGGACCTCGAGTACGAGTCCCAATCCAGATCCTGACGCATTGGATGCGTCGTTGGTGTATAAGACCCGTAGGTCAGGTAGCCCGAGAGGGGTACGATTAGCTTCCTGCTCGACCTCGGGCATTATCTTGGCACTGAAATCGGCGAAGAAGTTGGCGAGTACCTGTGATTTTATCGGTGTTCGCGGTTGATATGTTATATTATTATCGCTCAATTCTATGGCCTATTTGGCCAATCTTCCCGATAATTCGGGTTTATGTAGGATCCTCCATAGGGGAAGGTTGTCACCATCGATGTGGGATGGCATTGAAAATAGGGTCTAAGCTTTCATGAAGCTATAACCAATGCCAAGGCCAACTTTTCGAGGTGGGGGTACCTCGTTTCGGCATCAACCAGGGTTTTACTAATGTAATAAATTGGAGATTGCATACCTTTGTTTTCACGGACCAACACTACGCTTACCGCGACCTCTAATATGGCCAAGTATATTAGGAGGCGCTCGCCAGGTTCTGCTTTGGCGAGTAGTTGGGGCGAACGCAAGTACGCCTTTAGTTCTCTTAAGGCATCGATGCATTCTGAATTCACTGGAGCCCGTTGTCTTTTTTCAGCACGTCGAAAAATTTATGGCACCTGTTAGATGACCGTTAGATGAACCTTGACGGGGCGGCTATGCGGCCAGTCAGTAATTGCACCTGTTTCTTGTTGGTTAATACTTTAGGTATCTCTTCAATGGCTTTGATTTGATCGGGGTTTACCTCGATGCCTCTTTATGATACTAGGAAACCAAGGAACTTGCCCGAGGTTATGCCGAAGGCTCATTTTTCGGGGTTCAATTTCATGTCGTGCTGCCTTAATATACTGAAGGCCTCTTTCAGGTGGTCGATGTGATCTTCTTTCCTTTTTTATTTGACCAATATGTCATCGATGTAAACTTTCATTGTTTTGCTGAGTTGATCCTTGAACATCTTGGTGACCAGCCTTTGATACGTTGCCCCTGCGTTCTTCAATCCGAATGGCATGACCCTATAACAGTACGTTCCATGATGGGTGATGAAAGTAGTCTTTTCCTAGACCTCCTCCTCCATGAGGATCTGGTTGTAACCTAAGTAGGCATCCAAGAAGCTTAACAATTTGTGCCCCACAGTTGCGTCGATGAGCTGATCGATATGAGGCAACAGAATGGTCTTTCGGGCAGGCCTTGTTTAGGTCCGTGTGTCACGACCCCAGTTCGCCCTCCGTGAACTGTCGTGATGGCACCTAGTCTCTATGAATAGGTAAGCCTAACAAATTCGAAACATAAACGAAACTTGCGGAAGAAATAATCAAAAACCAAAATAACTGAATGGAAACAATAGTTATAATGCCGCTCAGCATATACAACACAACATTCTCAAAACCAAGTACACTATCCCAAAACCCGAAAACTCACGGAAACACACGCCTTTGGAATATCTAACTGTCTAACTCTAGAATATCTAACAAAAAAGAAAATACAGAAGGGCAATGTTTAACAACTGGAATAGAAAGGGACTTCTCGGTCTGTGGACGCGGCAGATGTACCTCGAAGTCTCTAGAGCAGTCGCCTCCCTCAAGGATAGTAGGCCTGAGTAGCGGTACCTGGATCTGTACATGAAAAACATGCGCAGAAGGGGCATGAGTACACCATAGTGGTACTTAGTAAGTGTCATGCCTAACCTCGGTTGGGTAGTGACGAGGAAGGTTAGGGCCCTACTGAGGTTAAATAAAATATAAAGATCAACAGTATAGAATAGAACAGTATAAATAAGTACAACAGTAAAATAACACAGGATGTACAGGGCAACAACAACTATACAGGAACAAGGTAATCACGGAAAGGAAATATAGCTCAGCACCAATAATAACAATCGGGGATCTCCCAGGATACCGTCCTGTAGCCCTATATGTACATATCCAATGGATCTCTCGGGATCCCGTCCCGGAGTCCAACTCATAGTGCGCGGAGATCAACCGGAATCCCGTTCCGTAGTCCCAAATGTAAATACCCAGTATTGGGGGAATCTACCGGGGGCATTCCTGTAGTTCCATATAACTGTGCAGGGGATCTACCGGAATCCCACATCCGTAGTCCCAAAATAAACAGACAAGGGGGAGCTACCGGAATCCCACATCCGTAGTCCCAAATAAATACACAGCAGCAACAGGAAAATATACAAAAATGAAAAATTTTCATATTAAGGCAACAAGTGATTCTAGCCTAGCATGTTGCACAGAATTCAGGTAAGGCAAGTTGAGCAAATAAAGCAATTAAGTCACTTAGACATACTTTCCTAAGCTAACAACAGGCTTAATAGTGCAATAATAAAAACAGGAAAGGAAACATACTAGGGATTACTTAATGAAAATCGGATTTCCAACAATTAGCACAAGTACGTACTCGTCACCTCACGTACAAGGCATTTCAAGTACCAAATAAACCAATCCTAAGGGGAAGGTCCCCCACACAAGGTTAGACAAGCCACTTACCTCGAACCGGCTCAAAAATCAATCTGAAACCACGCTCTTGCCACGAGTACTCGACTCCAAATGGCCCAAATCTATTCAATTCAATTTCATAACGTAAATAACACATCAAGTAACTGATTCTACAAAGAAATTCTAAGTTAATACGCGATTTTAGGTAAAATGACCAAAATGTCCCTCGGGCCCACGTCTCGGAATTGGGTAAAATTTGTATTTCCAGAACCCTTGCACTCTCACGAGTTCAGTCATATCAAAAGTACCAAAATCAGACCTCAATTTGTCCCTCAAATCATCACTCAAAGGTCTCCATTTAGACATGCCCTAACCCCCCAATTACCACTAATTTTCCTTAATTTTTCATGCTTAAATTGATCAAAATCATTCCAATAACGAGTTTAGGGACCAAAGACCTTACCCCAATGAACTGCTCTGAAAATCCCTTTTGAAAAGTGCTCCTCAAGCTTCTTCCCGTTTTGAAAAGATGAAAAATAGCTAAATTTCGCGAAGGCAAGAATTTATATGTTTTGCCCAGCGATTTCCGCATTTGCGGCCCTGGAACCGCATCTGCGAGGACTTCATCGCATCTGCGACTTTCACTTAAAGGCCAATTTCCGCATCTGCGGTTACCCTTCCGCAGGTGCGATACCGCTTCTGCGGTGAATTACCCCCATCTGCGGAACCTGTTGATCCTCCCCAAATCTGCATTTGCACTTGCTCCGCCACTTTTGCGGCTCCGCACTTGCGGGACCCAAACTGTAGGTGCGGTTATGACAGTAAACCAGCTGCTGCAGCAAACTTCAAACTCCAAATCCTTCCGTCAACCATCTGAATTCATTCTGAGGCCTCCGGGACCTCAACCAAAGGCACCAACAAGTCACAAACCACTATCCAAACTTGTACCAATCCTTAAAACACCTAAAACAACACCGAAACCTCGAATTAACCATGGATTTAAGCCTAAGAACTCCAAAATTCTCAAAATACACTTTCGATCAAAAAGTCTATCAAACCTCGTCCGAATGATCTGAAATTTTGCACACACGTCACATTCAACACTACGGAGCTACTCCAACTTTCGGAATTGCATTCCGACCCTCGGATCAAAATCTCGCTATCGGACCAGAAACTTCAAAAATTCATCTTTCGGCATTTCAAGCCTAAATTAGCTATGAACCTCCAAAACACAATCCGAACACGCTCCTAAACCCGAAATCACCCAACGGAGCTAACGGAACCATTGGATTTCCATTCTGAGGCCGTCTTCACATTGTTCCGACTACGATCAACTTTCCAACACTTAAGCTCTCATTTAGGGACTAAGTGTCCCAAAACTCAAAACTGAACATCCCGGCAATCAAAAATAGCAGAAATAAACTTAGGGAAAACAGTTAATAGGGGATCGAGGTGTAAATTCTTAAGATGACTGGCCAGGTCATCACATCCTCCTACACTTAAACATTCGTTCGTCCTTGAACGAGCATAAAACATACCTGAAGTAGTGAAAAGATGAGGGTAACGGCTGTGCATATCCTGCTCGGTCTCCCAGGTCGCCTCCTCGATCGGTTGGCCCCGCCATTGAAGCTTTACTGATGCAATATTTTTTACCTCAGCTTTATAACCTGTCTGTCCAATATTGCCACTGGCGCCTCAACATAAGATAGATCCTTATCCAACTGGACTGAACTGAAATCCAACACGTACGACGGATCACCGTGATACCTCCGGAGCATCAAAACATGGAATATCGTATGAACTCCGGCCAAGTTGGGAGGTAAGGCAAGCTCATAATCAACCTCCCCAACACGCCTCAATATATCAAAAGGGCCAATAAATCTCGAACTCAACTTCCCTTTCTTCCCAAATCTCATAATGCCCTTCATAGGCAAAACCCGAAGCAGAACCCACTCTCCAACCATATAGGAGCCTTCCGATCCGCGTAACTCTTCTGTCTGGACTAGGCTGTATGGAGTCTATCCTAAATCACCTTAACCTTCTCCAAAGCATCCTAAACTAAGCCTGTGCCCAATAATCTAGCCTCACCCGGCTCAAACCAGCCTATCGGGGATCTACACCGCCTACCATATAAAGCCTCATACGGTGCCATTTAAATGCTGGACTGATAGCTGTTGTTGTAGGCAAACTCCGCCAATGGAAAAATTGATCCCAAGACCCTCCAAACTCAATCACACATGCACGAAGAATATCCTCAAGAATCTGAATAGTGCGCTCAGACTGTCTGTCCGTCTGAGGGTGAAATGTTGTACTCATCTCCACCCGAGTACCCAACTCATACTGAACGGCCCTTCAGAATCGTGATGTGAACTGAGTACCTCTATCTGAAATGGGGGACACTGGAATACCATGCAGACGAACAATCTCCCGGATATAAATCTCCACCAACCGCTTCGAGGAATAAGTAGTACACACAGAAATAAAGTGAGCAGACTTGGTCAGCCGATCCACAATCACCCAAATAGCATCGAACTTTTTCAAAGTCCGTGGGGGCCCAACTACAAAGTCCATGGTGATCTGCTCCCACTTCTACTCCGGAATCTCTATCTGCTGAAGTAACCCACCCGGTCTCTAGTGCTCATACTTCACCTGCTGACAGTTAAGGCACCGAGTTACAAATCCAAATATATCCTTCTTCATCCGCCTCCACCAGTAGTGCTGCCTCAAATCCTGATACATCTTTGCGGCACCCGGATGAATGGAATACCGCGAGCTATGGGCCTCCTTTAGAATCAACTCTCGAAGCCCATCAACATTGGGTACACAAATCTGACCCTGCATCCTCAATACCCCATCATCACCAATGGTCACATCCCTGGCATCACCATGCTGAACCTTGTCCTTGAGGACAAGCAAATGAGGGTCATCATACTGCAGTTCCCAGATATGATCAAATAAGGAATACCGAGAAACCACGCAAGCTAGAACCCGACTGGGCTCCAAAAGATCCAATCTCACAAACTGGCTGGCTAAAGCCTAAATATCCATCGCCATAGGCCTCTCCGATACTGGAAAATAAGCCAAACTCCCCAAACTCTCTACCCGGCGACTCAAAGCATCGGCCACCATATGGGCCTTGCCCGGATGATACAAAATAGTGATGTCATAGTCCTTCAGCAACTCTAACCACCTCCTCTGGCACAAATTTAGATCCTTTTACCTGAACAAGTGCTGTAAGCTTCGATGGTCAATATAAATCTCACAGGGAACCCCATATAAATAATGGTGCCAAATCTTCAGGGCATGAACAATGGCAACTAACTCAAGGTCGTGAATAGGGTAGTTCTTCTCATGTATCTTCAACTGTCTAGATGCGTAGGCAATCACCCTACCATCCTGCATCAACACCATTCGAGGCCAATCCGCGAGGCATCACAATATACCGTATAAGACCCTGAACCTGTTGGCAATATCAAACCTGGGTCTGTGGTCAAAGCTGTCTTGAGCTTTTGAAAGTTTGCCTCACACTCCTCCGTCCACTGGAATGGAGCACCATTCTGGGTCAACCTGGTCATAGGGGCCGCAATCGATGAAAACCCCTCCACAAAACGATGGTAGTAGCCCGCCAAACCAAGGAAACTGTGGATCTCGGTAGCTGAGGATGGTCTGGGCCAACTCTGCACGGCCTCTATCTTCTTCGGATCCACCTGAATACCCTCACTCGATACGACGTGGCCTAAGAATGCCACTGAATCCAACCAAAACTCACATTTCGAGAACTTAGCATATAACTTCTTCTCTCTCAAGGTCTGAAGCACAGTCCTCATGTGTTGCTCATCATCTTCCCAACTCTGGGAATACACTAGAATATCATCACTAAAGACAATGACGAACGAGTCATACAGCCGGAACACACTGTGCATCAAATGCATAAAAGCTACTGGGGCATTGGTCAACCTAAATGACATAACAAGGAACTCGTAATGACCATACCGAGTCCTGAAAGCAGTATTCGGGATATCTGGCTCCTGAATCTTCAACTAATGGTAACCTGAGTGCAAGTCAATCTTAGAAAACACACGTGCGCCCTAAAGCTGGTCAAACAGATCATCAATACGAGGCAAAAGATAACAGTTCATAACTGTAACTTTGTTCAACTGGCGATAATCAATACACATACGCATAGAACCATCCTTTTTCTTCATAAACAAGACAGGAGCACCCCAATGTGATACACTGGGCCGAATAAAACCCTTATTAAGCAATTCCTATAACTGATCCTTCAACTCATTCAACTCAGGAGGAGCCATACGATACAGAGGAATAGAAATGGGTTGAGTGCCCAGCAACAGATCAATGCCAAAATCAATATCTCTGTAAGCCGGAATGCCTAGAAGATCAACTGGAAACACATCGGGAAAATCCCGTACTACTTGGACTGAATCAACTGAAGTGGTATCAATAGTGACATCTCTCACATAAGCTAAATATGCGTCACACCCCTTCTCAACCATACGCTAAGATTTAAGAAAAGAAATAACTCTACTGGGAGTGTGATCTAAAGTACCCCTCCACTCAACATATGGTACACCTGGCATAGCCAGCGTTACAGTCTTGGCGTGACAATCAAGAATAACATAATGGGGCGACAATCAGTCCATGCCCAAGATAATGTCGAAATCTACCATGTTGAGCAATAATAAATCGGCTCTGGTCTCAAAACCACTAAGAGCAACCAAACACGGCCGATTAAAGCGGTTCACAATAAGAGAATCTCCCATAGGAGTAGAAACATAAATATGGGAACTCAAAGAATCCCGAGATACACCCAAATGCGAAGCAAAATAAGAAGACATATAAGAATAAGTAGAGCCTGGATCGAATAAAACTGATGTATCTCTGTAACAAACCAGTATAATACCTATGATGATAGAATCAGAGGCAACAGCCTCGGTACGGGCATAGTATCTGGCCTGGCCTCCCCCTCTAGGGCGACCTCTACCTCCTCGACCTCCACCTCTAGCTAGTTGAGTAGGTGGGGTAGCAACTGGAGTTGTAACCATAGCCTGAGAACTCTGCGGGGCACGTTGTGGCTGAGAAGTCTGTGGAGGTGCACCCCTCCCAAGTCTGGGGCAATCCCTCACCATATGACGGGTGTCACCATACTCAAAACAAGCTCTGGGAGGATGTGGTGGATGTGACTGGCTCGGGCCAGGTCTGCTGGACTGACCTCTGGAAGCACCCCACGCAGGAGGCGCGCTAGATACCGGTGGTGCATAAGAAGCCTCCTGAGGTCTAGGAGGAGCTGGAATACCACTGGCTGCTGGAAGAGCTGAATGAACAGGTCGACTCATATAACGCCTACCATGATGACCTGCTGCTGGGGCACGGGCACTAGAGAAATGGCCCGACTCTTGAGACCTCTTGGCCTCCCTCTCCTCTCTTTCTCCCTAGCATGCATATCCTCAATCTTCCTAGTAATGCTCACCACCTGCTAATAAGAAATATCCATCTCCAACTCACGAGCCATGCTAGACCTGATGCTGGGAATAAGGCCTTCAATAAACCAGCGAACCCTCTGGCGAACAGTAGAAACCAAGGCTGGTGTATGCTTAGCCAAACTGGTGTAACGTACAACATACTCTGAGACAGTCATAGCACCCTGGTGCAAATGCTCAAACTCTGCGCGCCATGCATCCTTGAGGCTTTGAGGAACATACTCTCTCAAGAATAGATCTGAAAACTGAGTCCAAGTCAGTGAAGCAGCCTCATCCGGACTGTCTAACTCATAGGTGCGCCACCACTCATAGGCGGCTCCTTGAAGCTGTAAGGTAGTGGAGGAAACCCCGCTCGATCCTGATATACACATAATATGGAGAATGCGGTAACTCTCATCTAAAAATCCCAGAGCATCCTCCGATGCTAGACCGCTGAATACATGAGGCTTATACCTCTTGAACCTCTCAAGCCTCAGCTGCTCCTCCTCAAATTTCGATGCCCTATCCTCGGGCTGAGCTGGCACTATAGGCGGTACAGGAATAATCTCAGGGACCTGCTCAACATGCAATCACTGCTCAGGAGTGCGGGCGGTAGGAGTCTATGCTCCTCCCCTGGCCTGAGATGTAGCTGCAGTAAGGGGAAGCAACCCTACCTGAGCCAGAGTGGTGTACATGTTCATGAATTGTGCCAGAGTCTTCTGAAGAATTGGAGTAGTAGTAGTAGTAGGCGTGTCAGGTGCCTGAACTCCGGTTAGAACTGCTGGTGGTACCTCGGCGGCAGCTCGCGCAGGTGCTCTGGCTGCACCACGTGCGCATCCTCGGTCTCTACCCCGGCCTCTAATGGTTGCAGTGCGGGTGCCTGATCATCTCGGGTAGCACGTGTCCTCACCATCTGTGAGAGAGTAAAAGACAGAAGTCAAGAATTATGATCTCAAAATATCGCACGACAAAGAAATCAAATAAAGTGGAATTTTCCTAACAATTACATAGCCTCTCGTAGATAAGTACAGACGTCTCCATACCGATCAACGAGACTCTAACAAACCGGCTTGTGATCTATGACTCCTATGAATCTAGTGCTCTGATACCAACTTGTCACGACCCCAGTTCGTCCTCCGTGAACTGTCGTGATGGCACCTAGTCTCTACAACTAGGTAAGCCTAACAAATGCAGAACATAAACGAAACTTGCGGAAGAAATAATCAAAACCCAAAATAACTAAATGGAAACAATAGTTATAATGCCGCTCGGCATATATAACACAACATTCTCAAAACCAAGTACACTATCCCAAAACCCGGAAACTCACGAAAACACAAGCCTTTGGAATATCTAACAGTCTAACTCCAGAATATCTAACAAGAAAGAAAATACAGAAGGGCAATGTTTAACAGCTGGAATAGAAAGGGACTCCTTGGTCTGCAAACGCGGCAGATGTACCTCAAAGTCTCTAGAGCAGTCGCCTCCCTCAAGGATGGTAGGCCTGAGTAGCGGTACCTGGATCTGCACATGAAAAACATGCGCATAAGGGGCATGAGTACACCATAGCGGTACTTAGTAAGTGCCAAGCCTACCTCGGTTGGGTAGTGACGAGGAAGGTCAGGGCCCTACTGAGGTTAAATAAAATATAAATATCAACAGTATAGAATAGAACAGTATAAATAAGTACAACAGTAAAATAACACGGGATGTACAAGGCAGCAACAACTATACAGGAACAAGGTAATCATGGAAAGGAAATATAGCTCAGCACCAATTATAACAATAAGGAATCTCCCAGGATACTGTCCTGTAGTCCCATATGTACATATCTAATGGATCTCCCGGGATCCCGTTCCGTAGTCCAACTCATAGTGCACGGGGATCTACTGAAATCCCGTTCCGTGGTCCTAAATATAAATACCCAGTACTGGAGGAATCTACCAGGTGCATTTTCGTAGTTTCATATAATTGTGCAGGAGTATCTATTGGAATCCCACATCCATAGTCCCAAAATAAACATACAAGGGGGAGATACTGGAATCCCACATCCGTAGTCCCAAAATAAATACACAGCAGCAACAGAAAAATATACAGAAATGGCAAAATTTCATATTAAGGCAACAAGTGATTCTAGCCTAGCATGCTGCACAGAATTCAGGTAAGGTAGGTTGAGCAAATAAAGCAATTAAGTCACTTAGACATGCTTTCCTAAGCTAACAACAGGCTTAATAGTGAAAGTAATAAAAACAGGAAAGGAAAAAATACTAGGGATTACTTAATGAAAACCGGATTTCCAATAATTAGCACAAGTACGCACTCGTCACATTACGTACAAGGCATTTCAATTACCAAATAAACCAATCTTAAAGGGAAGGTCCCCCACACAAGGTTAGACAAGCCACTTACCTCGAACCGGCTCAAAAAATCAATCCGAAACCACGCTCTTGCCACGAGTACTCAACTCCAAATGGCCCAAATCTATTCAATTCAATTTTATAACGTAAATGACACTTCAAGTAACTGATTCTACAAAGAAATTCTAAGTCAATACGCAAAATTAGGTAAAATAACCAAAATGCCCCTCGGGCCCACGTCTCGGAATCGGGTAAAATTTGTATTTTTAGAACCCTCGCACTCTCATGAGTTCATTCATATCAAAAGTACCAAAATCGAACCTCAATTTGTCCCTCAAATCATCACTCAAAAGTCTCCAATTAGATAAGCCCTAACCCCCCAATTACCACTGATTTTCCTTAAAGTTTTCATGCTTAAATTGATAAAAATCATTCCAATAATGAGTTTAGGGACCAAAGACCTTACTCCAATTAACTCCTCTGAAAATCCCTGTTGAAAAGTGCTCCCCAAGCTTCTTCCCGTTTTGAAAAGATGAAAAATGACTAAATTTTACGGAGGCAAAAATTTATATGTTCTGCCCAGCGATTTCCACATTTACGGCCCTGGGACCGCATCTTCAATCCTGCTTCTGCGAGGACTTCATTGCATCTACGACATTCAATTAAAGGCTAATTTCCGCATCTGCGGTTACCCTTCCGCAGGTGCGGTACCGCTTCTGCGGTGAATTACCCGCATCTGCGGAATCTGGTGATCCTCCCCAAATCCGCATCTGCGCTTGCTCCACCGCTTCTGTGGCTCCGCACCTGCGGGACCCAAACCACAGGTGCGGTTATGACAGTAAACCAGCTACTGCAGCAAACTTCAAACTCCAAATCCTTCCGTCAACCATCCGAATTCATCTCGAGGCCTCCGGGACCTCAACCAAAGGCACCAACAAGTCAAAAACTACTATCCAAACTTGTACCAATCCTTAAAATACCTAAAACCACATTGAAACCTTGAATTAACCATGGATTTAAGCCTAAGAACTCCAAAATTCTCAAAATACGCTTTCGATCAAAAAGTTCATCAAACCTTGTCTGAATGACCTGAAATTTTTGCACACACATCACATTCAACAATACGGAGCTACTCCAATTTCCATAATTCCATTCCGACCCCCGGATTAAAATCTCACTATCGGACCGGAAACTTCAAAAATTCATCTTTCGGCATTTCAAGTCTAAATTAGCTACATACCTCCAAAACACAATCGGAATACGCTCCTAAACCCGAAATCACCCAACAGAGTTAACGGAACCATTTGATTTCCATTTCGAGTCGTCTTCACATTGTTCCAACTACGGTCAACTTCCAACACTGAAGCTCTCATTTAGGGACTAAGTGTCCCAAAGCTCTCTAAAACTCGAAACCAAACATCCCGGCAATCAAAAATAGCAGAAATAAACTTGGGAAAAGCAGTTAATAGGGGATCAGAGCGTAAATTCTTAAGAAGATCGGTCGGGTCATCACACCGTGAAATCCACGCACATCTGCCATTTCCCGTTTTTCTTTGTTACCATGACCACATTGGCGACCCATTGGGGATATTGTGATTCTCGGATGGAACTGTTAGCAAGTAGTTTGTCCACCACATCACTGATGGCCTCGTTGATTGCAACATTGAATTTTTTTCTTACTTGCCGTACTGAGGGCTAGAGTGGATCGACATTCAACTTGTGTGTGACAATGTCTTTTGGGATACCCGGCATATCTGCATGGGAGAAGGCGAACAAATCGGTATTGTTAATTAAAAACTTATGAAATTTACCTTGTTCCGAGAGTTTATGTCCGATGTAGGCCTTTTTGTTGTTGTCGTTGTTGTCTTGTTGGACAGGGTCGAGGTCTTCTACCATTGACCTTGCGGCTTTCACGATGTCGGGGTCCCTAATGATGACTTTTTGTGCGTCGTGTTTGGTCCCCAACTTTGGTAATTGCTATGCTTCTGAGTCTGTTCCCTTTAGCTGTTGGGTGTATGTGCAATCCTGAATGATAGATAGCATTCTTGGGTAGTGCATTATTCACCTTGAATGCTGAATATCCCCCATAAAGTAGGGAACTTGATCACTTGATACAGGCTTGACGGGATGGCCCTCATAGCATGTATCCATGGCCATCCTATGATGGCGTTGTAAGTTGTGTCCTAGTTCATGACATGGAACATTGTTTCTAGGGTGACTCCCCCGGCCAGAACGGGTAGCATTATCTCCCTTGAGGTTCAACTGCATTGTTAAAACCTGTTAGTGTTATGCAACGTGGTTCTATCGTGTCTTCGAGTCTCATTTGTGTGAGAACTCGGGGGTGAATAATACACGCACCGCTTCCATCATCTACCATTATTCTTTTCACATTAGTATCTGAGATTTATAAAGTAGTAACAAGAATATCGAAATAAGGAAAGACAAACCGTCAGTATCTGACTTATCGAAGATGATACTGTCTCCAAGGTCATCATACCATTCGTGGTTAATCGACCGCTTTAGTTTGTGTGTGGTGGTGAACTTCACGTGGTTTATTGTTGTTGCATCACCTCCGCTGATGATCATTTGGATGGTGCAGGAGGGAAAAGGTGGCTTTGGAGGGCCCTGGTGTTGTTCACGTCCGCGGCCGAAGTTGGCTTGTCCTCGGTTGCTCATCAGCTCCCTTAGGTGCCATTGGTTCAGTATGTTGACTACATCTTTCCGTAGGGCTATGCAGTCCTCAGTTTTGTGACCCCGCTCCTGGTAAATTCTCAGAGGACGTTTGAATTTCGGGTACTTAGGTCAGACTTCATTTTTTGCGGCCACTTCACCGTTGTGCCAAGCTTCTCTAGTGTGCACACTATTTCTGAAGGGGAGACACAAAAATTGTGAGCAGATAAGAGTGGAGGCATACCTCTTTCATTTTGCTGAGTCCCTGTGTGTGGCCTACGGCCCTTTCGCACGTCGAGAAGAAGGTGGGATGGCCGTTCGACATAGGGTTGATGCCTTTTTCGGTTAAGGCGGGGACCTGACTGATCTCTTCGATCGTTGTTATGACAATCTTTTCTCGACTCCGTTTGGACTGATGTTAACCGTTGGGTCGTATCGTTAAGATCATCATCGTCTGATCTCACCTCGGCACAGTAGGCGTTGTGGATTTCTCCTTAAGTGGTGGGAGGGTATCTCATGAGCCTGCTTAACAATGGTATAAGTGTTACCTGTTTGGGGGGCGAGCTGTTTGCCGATGGTCGTTGTGGTATCTACTTGCGCAGGGTTTCTATTCTCCCTTTGAACGGGTTTGTCGAGTATATTGTTTAAAGTAATTTTCAGCCACTCTTCCAATAATTTTTTCACTACTGGTGGTGCTTCCTCAGTCGTGGACATGGACGCTCCCCTCTTGCGTGAAGCGGTTACACTTTCATGAGGGGGAGGTGAATCACTCCGCCTGGGTGTAGCGCTCACATTCTCATTGTCTTCCCTATCATCTTCGTTGATGGTATTCAAATTGTTGGTAGTGACACCTGCTATTGCTTTCTGTCTTGCATCTCCTTTTCCTGCCATCGTTAGTTTGTGCAAACAAAGAAGAGATGGTTGTCCTTTTTTTACAATCTAGAAGGAACTAAAATTTCAACTAAAACTTTCCCACAGACGGCGCCAAATTATTTGACCAAAAAAGTATTAAACCTTTTAGTTAAACCAATTAATGATGAATTAAAGGGCGAATCTTAGTTGAACTTAATAAACTCTAGACTAAATATAACAGGATATTCGCGAGATGAACAGTGTTCAAGAGCATTAAATAACAGATTTAATAATCAATGATTGGCAATGAATATGATACTATGAACATGTAATAAATGTAGATAATGACAATATGTGTAATAAGAAAGGATCTACCACCCAATTATTGTATGATTGGGATGTCCCTTTCTTCTGTCAGCAATGTGAAAAGGTGAGAAGTGAAGATGGGTATGGAATCTTTGGATCTTGTGAACAAAGATTGAACAACATGTGCTTGAATAATATAATCAGTGAACAAGACAACTTTTGTATATTATCTTTAGTTAACCTTTACAATGTGCTTTTATAAAATGTTTCAGATCCTTTTTGTTCTCTATCTCTTACTATTTATAAGGAATGTTCCCAAGAAACTCTACAAAGTACAATATAAGGAATATCCAATGGAATATTCCTAGTGTCCTTTTCTAAGCCAGTCCTACCGTTTCAGTCGCATCTCCAGTTACTCGTTCTCGGCGATGATCCTTACGAGAGCGACCCCTTTGTTATAATGTTATGGTCGACCCCATCCTTGGCACTACTTATCTGTAGTTACCGAGTTGCCAAATTTTGACCAATACACTTCTGTGACCATATAACATATTTTCAATTCATTATATGTAGGGAAAAGTGCCAAAATTATCCATCTACTTTGGTATATTATTCATATTTACCTTCCGTTATACTAGTGGATCACATTTACCCTTACCGTTAATCAGATATTTTTAAAATACCCTCTACCCAACAGAAAGATATCAGATTAAAAGACTGACCCATTTTATTTTTAAAAAAACCCATTAACTCATAACCCATATCTCTCGAGTTGTGATGATCTATGGATGTATTCTCCCATTGTATACAACGGAATAGATATTGAGCTCGATCTGAAGATAGACACTCCCAAACCAAAATGTTGAAAATTAAAGCTCAACACATGGTGATACTGGATTTCTATATATATTTTAGTAAATTGAGGGCATTATCATGCAGGGAGGCTAGAAATTGTTTTCATTAGTTAAATTTTTAGTAAAATACAAAATGATAAAACTAATCATATATTACAATAGAAAAGAATATACGAAAAGAGGGGGATAAAGATAATTTTATGATATTTATATTTGACCTAATAAATAAATAACATTCAAGAAAATTATTGATAAATTTAGACAATTAATTATTTTAACAGTATAAACAATAAAAATATTTTTAGAATAAGAAAATATATATCTATGTTATAAAAGGGAAGTAGTATCAAAATATTAAGCCATTTGACAAGTTAATAAAAAGTCATATTAGTAAATGTATAATACTAAGCACTTGCTAATTTAATAAAGAATAAATAAGGAACAAATAAATTATCTGATTACTATATGATGTGTATCCTTTGATTTTTAATAGATTTTGTTATATTTCTGTGCACTACATTAAATAATAAAATAACAACTAATATTTATTAAAATAGTACAATATATTAGATCATAATTTTGTAAAATTAGTATTCTATTAAACTATTCTCGTATCGACGCGAGTTCTAACACTAGTGTTAGTAAATTGAGGGCATTATCATGAAGAGAGAATAGAAATTATTTCCATTTTGTAAATGGTGTTGAATCATGACTCAACTAAATATGGACCGGTTATTATCTTATCCATGAGGACTATTGATTCTTCTTATTCAATATATAAATGTAGAAATAAGTTCCTTTCTCTCAATCTGTCTGCCATTAGCATGATGAATGAAGTTTAGGTGCTTGTAACATTTTCTCATTGTTACTTAAGGTTTTAGTATAATATAGAAAGTTGAATTAGAAGAAACCACCTATAATTATGATTGATTTCTAATGTATTGGTCTATCAATTATGAGCCTGATTCTTTTGACTTTCTTGCAAATATGATATTTTTCATTTCTTGGCCGAAGTTTCACAAAAATGGTATGGATTCAAGTCATTCAAGTTAATGGGTTTTTAAAAAAGAAAATAGGTCATTTTTTTAATTTGGTAGTTTTCCGTTAGGTGGAGGGTATTTTAAAAAGTTTAGTTAACGGTAAGGGTAGATGTGATACTAATGTATAACGGAGGGTAGATGTGAGCAATATACCAAAGTAGAGGGATACTTTTGGCCCTTTTCCCTTATATGTATACTTGAAAACACAAATTCATACCTTTTCTTTTGTTAAGTTATTAGATTTCTTCTGGGTATATTTTTCTTTTAGTTTATTTTTTCTGTGTAACGAGCAATAGTGGAGTTTGGAAGGAAGAGAAGAGTAAACGGTGCTTTTGGTAGCAATGGGGGCATAAAGAGAGAAAGAGATGGTTAGTTTTATTTTCCAAGTCTTCTTTTCTTTGCACTTATAATTGTTGTGATATTTCCAAAAAAGGTGGATAAATATTCATTCATGTGGCAAGATGCATGCAAGTAAAGTGGACAAATGTCCATTCATGTGATAAGATGCATGCAAGTTTTGACAATCATACTTGACAAATGGCAAGAAACTTGACAAATGACAAGAAAAGCCTTAAGCCTTTTTGCCTGTAAAAAAGGTTCTTCCCTTAAGCCAATTTCACACAACAAAAACATCATTTGTCTCCTTTCCTTTCATGCCTCTCTTCTTCCTTTGTTGTCCAATATTAAATATTAGTTGATTCCTTTCTTATTTTATTTTCCTACTAGCTAGCTGAGTTTGTAATTTAATATTTTGTCGATTCCTGTATCCTCTAAATAAATTAGAGATAGACTTGTTTAATCCTGGGAAAACATTTCACATTGCTGAAATAGTTTCTTAGGACAATGCCCAGCACGACTCAAGTTAATCCGTGTATCCGCTTACAAATAATATTGAAGTAGTGTTATTATTGAAATTCTTGCTCTAAATTACTACAATCTAAGAAAATATGGCAAGTAATACTACTACGAAAATTTTTGATGGTGCTACCAATTTTGGTGTTGTCTCTACTGCTACTGTTCCAGCTGTCCTGCCAGATATCCATGGTACTACAAATACATTATTGCATCCACAGATTTGCCAGGCACTAATGTCAAAACACAGGTATGTGAATAGACATGGTTACATATCCAATGGTAATATTAAAATCTTCAAGAAAAATGCACCTCAATGCAAGAGGAGAGTTGGGATAAATGTCAATCTCGCTAAGTCAATATTAAATTTGACTAAAGCAGATAATATAATCGTTGCGGTCATTTCCCAAATAAATAATGTGAGAGATTGAGTGAGAGACTCTGGTGCTAATAGGCACATTTGTGCAAACAAAAATGAATTGTTGTCTTACACCCAAGTTGAGGAAGGAGAAGAAATTATTTATCTTGATGACTCAAGAATAACTCGTGTTCTTGGGAACGGAAAAATTCTTCTCAAACTCACATCCAGTAAAATTCTAGCGTTTAGTGATGTATTGCATGTTCCTAATATCCAAACCAATTTGGTTTCTGTGGGGTTATTAGGAAAAGCTAGAGTGAAGGTTTCATTTAAAAATAATGAGGTCGTATTGACCAAAAATGATATTTTTGCGGGTAATGGATATTATAACCATGGTTTATTTGTACTTATTACTTCCGATACTAGCAATAAAAATGCATCTTCTTCTGCTTATATGGTGAGTCAATTTCTTTGTGGCATGCTAGAATAGGACATGTTAATGTCGCGTATATAAAGAAAATGCAGTCGCTAGAATTAATATCTGGTTTAAACTCAAGCAATATTAACAAGTGTGAAATATATGTTGAAGCTAAAAGTACTAGAAAGATTTATTTTTCTGTAAATAGAGAAACTGAATTATTATCCTTCATTCACACTGATTTAGGCGATTTAAAGTAAACTATGACTAGAGGTGGTAAAAGATATTATGTGACTTTTATTGATGATTTTTCTAGATTTACTAAGTTGTATTTTTTTAGAAATAAAGATGATGCATTTAATGCTTTTATTTCTTATAAAACTGAGGTTGAAAATCAACTTAGTCGAAAAATCAAGAGAATTAGATCTGATAAAGGTGGAGAATATTTATCTTTGAATGAATTTTGTGAAAATAATGAAATTATTCATGAAGTAACTCCGCCTTATTCACCTGAGTCAAATGGAGTAGCTGAAAGAAAAAATAGAACATTGAGAGAGATGATGAACTCTATGTTAGTTAGTTCTAATGCTCCTGATAATTTGTGGAGTGAAGCTATTTTATCTGCATGTCACTTACAAAATAGAATACCACATAGAAGAACTGGCAAAACTAAGCCTAACTTGAAATAATTAAAAGTGTGGGGGTTCTTTGCTAAAGTTCTTTTACCTGAACCTAAAAAGAGGAAAATAGGTTCTAAAACTACTGATTGTATGCTTATTGGATATGCTGAACATAGTGTTGCATATAGATTTCTTGTTTTAAAAAGTGATGTGTTTGATTGCAATACTATAATTGAGACAAAGAATGCTGAGTTCTTTGAATATATTTATCCATTGTCTGGAAAAATTTCTCATACACCTATTGAAACAAATAATAAAATTACCTCTAATGAGGAACTGAAAAGGACCAAAAGACCTAGGTAAGAATATTTTTCATATGGAAATGATTTTTAAATTTTTCTTGTTGATAATGAACTATCAAATTATTTTGAAGTTATATCTTCTTCAAATGCTAAATATTGGAAAGAGGCAATAAAAGTTGAAATTTATTCTATTAAGAAAAGTAATACATGGATTTTAACTGATTTACCTCCTAGTGCAAAGCCTATTGGCTGTAAATGAATTTTCAAAAAGAAATTTAATTCTGATGGATCTTTAGATAAATATAAAGTTCTGTTAGTAGCAAAATGATTTTCTCAAAAACTTAAATATTGTGCAAAGTACAAAATTATTTCTGTCTGCTAATTTTGATATGAAAGATCTGGGTGAAGTAAATACAATATTGGGAGATAAAGTTATAAGGAGTGAAGATGGAATGATGTTGTCACAAGAACTTTATGTTTGAGAGACTTCTTAAGAAGTTTGAATATTTTAATATCACATCTGTGAGCACTCCTTTTGATGCTAACTCTAAGTTGAAAAAGAAAAATGGTGACCCAGTTACTCAGTTTAAATATGCTCAGATTATTGAGAGTTTGATGCATTTAATGAATTTTACAAGGTCTGATATAGCCTATGCAGTGTGTAGACTGAGTAGATATACTCATAATCCCAACAGAGAGCATTGGTCCGATAGACTAATGAAATATTTGAGAGGAACCATGAATTATGGTATCCTATATAGTGGATTTCCTTCTACTTTAGAAGGGTACAGTGATGTGAACTAGATCTCTGATTCAGATGAGACAAAACCTACTAGTGATTATGTATTCACCCTTGGTGGTGGTGCAATATTGTGGAAATCAGCTAAACAAACGATCATCGCTAGATCGACTATGGAATCAGAGTTTGTAGCTCTGGAGTTAGCTAGTTCTGAGGCTGAGTGGCTAAGAAACTTCTTAGCTAATATGCCTTTAATAAAGGACGTATTCCCTCCTACGTCTATGCATTGTGATTGTCAAGCGGCAATAGCTATTGCAAAGAATAAATTTTATAGTTGTAAAAGTAGACATATGAAGCTGAGACATGATGTCATAAAACAGCTGTTGAGAGATGGAATAATTTCCATTGACTATGTGAAGTCAAAGATAAATTTGGCCGATTCTATAACTAAATCTGTGGGAAGAAAATTAATTCTTTAAACCTCAAAAGAGATGGGGTTAAGGCCGACATGTTGTCAATAGAGATGGTAACCTAACATATGTGATTGGAGATCCCATGAAGTAGGTTCATATGGGTAATAACAAGTCAACTATTGGCACTAATACACTAAAAGAGAGTGCTTAACTGCTACTAATTGAGAGGCTGAGTTATAACTCTCAATAAAATTCATAGTCCTTATTGATGGTGTATTTAAAAGCAGTATACACTTAATGAATTCATCTATATGAGAGTGGAGTGGGCTGCTCCTATGAGATTTTGGTTTAGTCTTTAGAGCTCTCATGAATAATCAGGCGCGCGCATGAGCTATTAGGCGCAAAATCGCGTTGAACAACAAAATTACCGGGGGTCGAACTGTGATTGATAAAATCTCTCACTTACAATAAGAGTTATTGGTTCATAAAAATATTATATTTCACCAGTAATTCTGTGAGTTAAATTTTATTGATCTAAGTTTGGTTCATAGTCCAGAAAATACCAAACCTATTGCATTTAGACCATGCAAATCCAGCAAATCTTACTCCTCTTTTATGTTTTATTTGAAGATATGTGGGAGAACTGTTGTGATATTTACAAAAAGGTAGACAAATGTCCATCCATGTGGCAAGATGCATGCAAGTAAAGTGGACAAATGTTCATCCATGTGACAAGATGCATGCTAGTCTTGACAATCATACTTAACAAATGGCAAGAGACTTGACAAATGGCAAGAAACTTGACAAATGGCAAGAAACTTGACAAATGGCAAGAAAAGCCTTAAGCCTTTTTGCCTATAAAAGGGTCTTCCCTTAAGCCAATTTCACACAGCAAAAACATCATTTCTCTCCTTTCCTCTCACGCCTCTCTTCTTCCTTTGTTGTCCAATATTAAATATTAGTTGTTTCCTTTCTTATTTAATTTTCCTACTAGCTAGCTGAGTTTGTAATTTAATATTTTGTTGATTCCTGTGTCCTCTAAATAAATTAGAGATGGACTTGTTTAATTCTGGGAAAATATTTCACATTGTTGAAATAGTTTCTTAGAATAGTGCCTAGCACGACTCAAGTCAATCCGTGTATCCGCTTACAAATAATATTGAAGCAGTGTTATTATTGAAATTCTTGCTCTAAATTACTACAATTATTGTATGCCATGTTGTATTTAGAAGTTTAAAATTTTATTTTCGAATGGTGTGATAACCCAAGAGGTCATCACTCGTTTTGAAAGTAAATTCTGTATTTTGAGGCCTTAAAACCTCTTTTTGTCTCACCTCATTTTACGTGCAAAGTACGAGCGCATTTCCGAAAAGCTTTTATGTGAAAACTAAGTAAAATAAGGAAATTGGCTTTTAAAATTGAATAAAGTTGACTTTGGTCAACATTCTTGGTAAACGGACTCGAACCCGTGATCTGACGGTCTTGTAGGGTCCGTAGTAAAATTTGGGACTTGGGCATATGCACGGAATCGAATTTCAAGGTCCTAAGCCTGAGAAATGAATTTTTGAAAGAAATTATTTAACTGAAATTATAAGAGTTCTTGGAAATGAAAAGAGGTTTGAAATTGATGGTATCAGGCCTGTAGTTTGGTTCTGAAGCCCGGTATAAGTATTATATAATAATTAAGTTGAATCTGTAAAGTTTGGTAAGAATCGGAGTTCGTTTAGTATAAATCGGACCTTTATTTGAGAGATTGGAAATTTTGATGTTCTTGAGTGATTTCATGAATTTGAGGCTTAATTCATAGTTGTTGATGTTATTTTGATGATTTGATTGCACAAACAAGTCCGTATGATATTTTTGGACTTGCGTGCATGTTTGGTTTGCAGCCCCGAGGGCTCGGGTGAGTTTTGGATAGGCCACGGAGTGAAATTGGACTTAGAAAAAAGTTGATGGTATCTGATATTTTGCCCAGGCCTCTGATCTTGCAATTGCGAGATCAGGCTTCACAATTGGAAGTCCTCAGGCATGGGAATTGAGACCCAGGTGTCGCAAATGCAAACCTAGCCTAGGCAGGCCTTGGACGCAAATGCGACACTTTTATCGTAAATGTGATGTCGCAAATGCGACTGATTTCTCGCAAATGCGAAGGCAACAGGTCCTGAAGGGGTTCTCAATTTGCGAACCCTGGTCGCAATTGCGATATCTGCGACCAGTGAATTTGGACTTAGACGCTTTTTTCTTCATTTTTCAAACTCTCTCAAACCCTAAGCTCTCTTGGGCGATTTTCTGAAGAAAAGTTCTTCTCCAAGTCAATTGTAAGTCATTTCTAACTCACTTTCTTCAATCTATAACATCTTTTCACATGATTTCAACTCAAAATCAAGGGTTTTCATGGGGAAAATTGGGTGTTTTGAGTAGAACTTAGGATTTTCAAATTTTGGGGATTTGCCGATTTCAAAACAAATTATATATTTCAGTTCGTGGATGAATGGGCAATCGAGTTTTGGTTCGCGTCACGACCCAAAATCCACTAAGGGTCGTGATGGCACCGGACACCGCTGTCGGGCAAGCCAACCAAGATACTTAATTAAATTCTGGTTTTAAAAATTTTGAAAACTATGATTTTCCTTCAATTTTACTAGTAAAAGATAATCGTTTCAAATCAAATATAAATGTTAAGAAGTTAATATAAGATACCCCATAATTATCCCAGAATCCGGTGTCACAAGTGCGTGATCATTTACTAGGAATGAAATAAAATACAGTAACTGTCTGGAATACAAGTGGACGGAAATGAAAATACAGTACAATACTCTTAAGGAGACTCTGCTGGCTACGGTCGTCTCGATAAATGCAACTCACCTGAGTCTCCGTATCAACCATGCCGCTATGCCACTAGCCACACATAAACCTGTGCAACAAAAATACACAGCAAGTGTAGTATGAGTACGAAAACAATGTGTACCCAATAAGTATCCCGTTTAATCTCGAAGAAGTAGAGACGAGAGGTCGACTTCGACATTTACTAATGGTCCAATAGTAATACATATTTAATGCGAGTAGTCATGGATTTATTAAGAACGGCAATAATTTCAAATAAGTCACGAACAGGTAAAAGTTCCTTTTTATATTAAAAGTCTTTGGATTCATAATCTATTAATTAACAATTATCTCAAGTAGGGGAGAGCAAATATCAATATCAATAAATCTCCAGGCAAGCAATACAAGTATGCACAAATCATGCCGAGGTCGTACGGCCCGATCCAACATAAATGTAAAATGTGCACTGCCGAGGGTCGAATGGCGCGAACCATAGATGCATCTATTACCCCGCTCGCGAATCATACATACGACGCGGTCAAATTTAAATAAACAATCATCCTACTCGCTAATCATACATGCGACGCAGGTACACATAGAAATACATGCTCAAACAGCCAATTAAGAATTTATCAGGGAACATTTATCCAAATAAAAGTCAATTCTCTTTTAAGATTTAAGAAAATTAAGTTTAATCCTTTTGAAAATTCATTTACTAATTTGATAGGATTTAAGCAATTCAACTGTCAATAAGAATACAGATGTTCCAAGTATAGCATGTTTTTGGGTCCTAGACTACCCGGACTTACACATATTAGTAGCTACGCACAGACTCTCGTCACCTCGTGCGTACGTAGCCCCCTCAAATATAAGCACATAACTAATTATTTCACATATGGGGACAATTCTCTCTTACAAGGTTAGAAAGGAGATTCACCTCGCTCCGAAGTTCCATAACCGGCATTCCACGCCCTTCCGAAGACTCAAATTGATGCACAACATTTCAAAATTAGCCAATAATTATGTAAACACATTAATACATGTTAAATTACTCATAATAATCCAATTTATAGAAATATCCCGATCGGGAAGGTGACAAAAATTCCCTCAGGCCCACGTGCCCAGATTTTGAAATTTTTCGAAGATAAAGTTTACCCACAATCTCACGAATTCAAATATATAATTGGCTCTCAATTTCATGTCCAAAATCGTGGTCAAAATCCAAGAATACAAATTTCCTAGGTTTTCTTCAAAATCCCAAAATTTCTACTAATTTACATGATTTTCCATGTTAAAATCTAGATATAATCCAAGTAATTAACTTGCAATAGGTGGGAATCACTTACCTTGACATGGATGATGAAAATGGAGCTCCAAAATTGCTCCTAAGTCGGCTCCCATAGAGGAAATGAGATGAAATGAGCCAAACCCATTTTTTTACACTTATACACTTCCCAGACGACTCTTCTTTGCATTCGCGAGACCTCCATCGCGTTCGCAAAGAAGAAAATTCCCAAAAACCATTTACCAAACTCTTCTCAGATAACCTCTATTATAATGGCCATAACTTTTTGTCCAAACTCCAAATTACAAATGGTTTAATTTTTTAAACACTAGAAATCAAGATCTACAACTTTTATGTTTTTGTCATCTCCCAATTCTTTATAGCTTTTGCGATAAAAGCTGCCAAAAGTCAGCCCTGTGCAATACAAATTTCTTCTTCATCTTCCCGGATAGACTGTAGTGTACAAGCCATAACTTTTTGTACACAAATTGAAATGCCAAATGGTTTACTTTTCTGAAACCTAGACACAAAGGGCTACAACTTTTACTTTCGGATCATCTCCAAATTCCTTATAGATTGCGAGATATGAGCCTCCGAAGTCAGACCTATGCAACAGAGATATCCTTCTTTGCGAACGCGAGGATCTCTTCTCGAACGCGAAGAACAGAGTCTCCGAAGCCAAATCCTTCTTCGCGAATGCGAAGAACAATACCAGACACCAGCATCAGCTATTGCAAAACAACCCGAAATGATTCGAAACCACCCCGAAACACACCCGAGGCCCCCGGGGCCCCGTCCAATCACACAAACCAATCCCATAACATAACACAGACCTGCTCGAGGCCTCAAATCACATCAAACAACATCAAAATCATGAATCGCACCCTAATTCAAGCTTAATGAACTTTAGAACTTCAAACTTCTACATTCGATGTCAAAACTTATCAAATCATGTCCGATTGATCTCAAATTTGCACACAAATCACATTCGACATTACGGACCTACTCTATCTTTTGGAATTGGATTCCGACCCCGATATCAAAAAGTACACTTCCGGTCAAACTCCTCAAAAACCTTCAAATTTCTATCTTTAGCCAAATGACTCCAAAATGACCCACAGACCTCCGAATTCACTTCCGATCGCACTCCCAACACCAGAATCACCATGCGGAGCTATTCCCAGACTTGAAATCTCAAACGGACACTGATAACACTGAAATGCACTTCAACCCAAACTTATGAAATTCTCCCAAAAATGCTAACTTCCGCAATAGGTGCCGAAACATTCCCGAGTCTTCTAAAATCCGATCCGGACATACGCCCAAGTCTGAAATCATCATACGAACCTGCTGGAACCTTCGAATCCCGATTCTGAAGTCGTTTACTCAAAATCTAATCTTAGTCAATTCTCTCAACTTAAAGCTTTCGAAATGAGAATTCTCTTTCCAAATCAACTCTGAACTTCCTAAAATTCAATTTCGACCATGCGCACAAGTCATAATACCTGAAGTAAAGTTGCTCATGACCTCAAACTGCTGAACGACGCGCTAGAACTCAAAACGATCAATCGTGTCATTACAGTTCAAACCTCGGATTTTGACCATGTGGGCTCGGGATCGATTTTTGACTTTTTGGGAAAAAATTTAGAAAACCTATTTTCATGCATTAGAATTGATTCATTTAGTATTTATTGATATTGTTAAGTAAATTGTGGTTAGATACAAGCGAATTGGTGGTGGAAACAAGAGGTAAAGCAGTAGTTGAGGTTTGAATTGTGTTCGTGACATTGAGGTAAGTGTTTGGTCTAACCTTAGCTTGAGGTATTAGGAGTTGTGTCTTATTTGCTATGTGTTAAATGTTGAGTACAATGTATAGGCATGGTGACGAGTATCTATACATCGGTGTCAAGCATGCTCGTGAGTCTTATACTATGATTAATGTGACTCTATTTCGTATTGTTCATGCTTTATATGATGATTTCTATTGTTAAACAAGGCTTGTGGAAGTATTATTGGTAATTGAATATTATAGAGCGTTGGCTCAAGTTCAGAATTGAGTAGAGAAGTAATTGTGGAAAAGAGAAGAGGTTTATGATATTGTCTCCCTTGCCAGAATGTTATTGCTGTTGATATTATCTCCCTTGCCAGGATGTTATTGCTCATGATATTGTTTCCCTTGCCAGGATATTGTTGTTAGGTTATTGTTCCCTTGCCGAGATTTTATTGTGATGTTATTGATTCCCTTGCCCAAATTGCTTTGTGATTGTTGCTTGGGTGATGAAGAGTGTAAAGTACGAAGGGTGATGTCGTGCATGATTTTGAGAGTGTTAATGCATGAAGGGTGATGCCGTGCCGATATTGTGAGGTAAAAGCACGAAGGGTGATGTCGTGTCGCACGATGTAAAATGTCGTGCCATGATATGAGTGATAATGCACGAAGGATAATTTCGTGCCATGAGTATGTGAGCTAAAAGCACGAAGGGTGATGCTGTGCCGATTATATTGACTCTTATGGTGAGGATGAGAGTAAAAGCACGAAGGGTGATGCTATGCACTTGTCTTTGATTTCCTTATTCTTGCTTACAGTTGAATTTTCGTGTTCCTTTCACTTCTTTACTAAGATTTGTTTGTACATGATATTCCTCGTAGCATGTTTCCCCTTCCCATCTTTAACTGCTAGTTTCTATCATTATTACTTGTTATATATGATATAACTACACAGGTTTATTTGGTAGTCTTGTCCTAGCCTTGTCACTACTTCGCCAAGGTTAGGGTAGGCACTTACCAGCACATGGGGTCGGTTGTGCTGATACTAGACTTTGCACTGTGTGTAGATCCCAGTGTTGCAGGTTTTGGACCACAGTGAGGTTGCTGCCTTCAGTCCATCAGGTGACCCGAGGTAGTCCTGCAGGCGTCTGCAGGTCTTGGCATCTTCTTCTATCTTTCCATACTGTTTTTTATGTATTTTAGAAACAACTTTGTATTTATCTTTCAGATCCTTATTTGTAGTATTCCTAGACAGTTTGTGAGATTGTAACACCAGTTCTGGGTAGTTTTTGTTTATGGATTTGTATCGGTATTATTTTAAATTGTTACATTTCGTTCTACCACTTTATTATTTCTGTTGTTTATAAAATGTTAACCCACAATTGTTAAGGGATTAAAAATGAAAAGGGTTAAATAATTGTAATGATTGGCTTGCCTAGCTTTCACTAGTAGGTGCTATCACGACTCCTGTGGGTGGAAAATCCAGGTCGTGACAAGTTGGTATCAGAGCTCTAGGTTGCTTAGGTCTCACAATTCACAGACAAGCTTAGCAGAGTCTGAGGGATCGGTACGAAGATGTCTGTATTTATCCCCAGAGGTTACAAAGTTGGGAAAAACTTCACATCTATTCTTTCCTGTCGTGCAACTTGATTTCTCAATGCTAATTGAACTTCCACTCTGTTCTTTCGCAGATGGTGAGAACACTTATCACTTTATCAGCTGACCAACAGCCTGAGCCCCCAGTAGCAGCTCCTGCGAGGGGCAAAGGTCGAGGTCGTGCTAGGGCCATAGGTAGAGGTAGGACTCAGCCCAAAGCTCGAGCAGCAGCACGAGCGGCGGAGCCTCAGGTTGAGTTTAACGATGAGGTTCTAGCCCAGACAGTTCCAGTAGGACCAGCTAAGGTCTCAGAGGGGTTCATCGCCACCCCGGTACTTCAGGATAATCTGGTCCGTCTAGTGGGCCTTATGGAGAGAGTTGCCCATGCAGGCTTTCTTCTTGTAGCACCAGCCATCTCTCAAACTGGAGGAGAAGCCCAGACTCTTGCTACTCCCACTCTGGAGCAGATGACTCCCCTGTTTTAGACTCCAGCAGCTCAATCAGTTAGGGTAGTTCAGCCTGGTATTGTGGCACATACCAGTGACGGGCCAGCTATGTTTGCTGATGCCTTGTGGAGATTGGACAGGTTCACCAAGCTCTTCACTACTATTTTTGGTGGTACATATTCTGAGTATCCCCAGGATTATTTGGAAAGTTGTTATGAAGTTCTTCGGAACACGGGGATAGTGGAGACCAATGGGGTCGACTTTGCTGTTTTTCGTTTGTTTGGATCCGCCAAGACTTGGTGGAGAGATTATTGTTTGGTTAGACCAGCTGGGTCACCAGCTTTGACTTGGGATCAGTTCTTTTAGCTATTTCTAGAGAAGTTTCTTCCTATCACTCAGAGGGAGAACTATCGGAGGCAGCTTGAGCATCTCCAGTATGGTTCTATGACTATCACTTAGTATTAGACCTGATTTATTAACTTGGCCCGTCATGCTCTTCTTGTACTTCCCACTAAGAGAGAGAGAGAGAATGATGAGGTTCATTGAGGGACTCGTCATCCTATTCGATTTCATATGGCTAAGGAGACGGGGAACGAGATTTCTTTTTAGGGTGCGGCCAATATGGCCAAGAGAGTTGAGATGGTTCTATCATAGGGGATGGTCAGGGGTCTAACAAGAGGCCTCGTCATTCGGGCAGGTTCAGTGGTGCCTCATCTGGAGGCAGGGATTCTTTTGTTAAGGGTCATCCTTCTAGGCCATTTCATTCAACACTTCAGGCTTCTCACGGTGCTCCAAGTGGTCATGGTTCTCATATGCAGTATTCAGATCAATTACCCTACAGTACACTGCGAGCTCCTATCAGTGCACCTCCGCTCCAGAGTTTTCAGATTGGTTATTTAGGTCGTCAAGGTCAGCAGTCTCAGCATCTGAGGGCTTGTTATACTTGTGGCGATACGAGGCATATTACTAGATTTTGCCCTCGAGCATCGAGCAGCTTTCAGCATCAGAGTTCCCGTGCCATGGTTTAGGCACCGAGTGTTCTACCGCCCGCTCAGCCAGCTAGAGGTGGAGTTAGAGGTATTAGAGGTGGAGGTCAGGCCGCTAGAGATGGAGGCCAGCCAGCAGGAGGCCGTCCCAAAGATGTAGTTTAGAGTGGTGGGGGCCAGCCCCGATGTTATGCTCTTCTAGCCAGGTTTGAGGCCTAGGCTTCTGATGTAGTTATCACAGTTAATGTTCTGGTTTGTAGTAGAGATGCTTCAGTTCTATTTGATCCAGGGTCTACATACTCCTATGTGACATCTTATTTTGCACCATATCTGGTCATGTCTAGTGATTCTTTGATTGCTCCTATATATGTGTCTACACTGGTGGGTGATTCTATCATGGTAGATCGTGTCCATCATTCATGTATAGCTGTGATTGGGGGTCTTGAGACTCGAGTAGATTTGTCACTTTTGGATATGGTTGAATTTGATATCATATTGGGGATGGACTAGTTATCACCTTACCATGCTATCTTGGACTGTCATGCCAAGACTGTGACCTTATCCTTGCCGGGTTTACCTCGTTTATAGTGGAGAGGGACTCATGGTCATTCTACCAGTAGGGTTATCTCATATATGAAGGCTTGGCGTATGGTCGAGAAGGGGTGTTTGGCCTATTTGGTATATGTTCGTGATTCTAGTGCTGAGGTTCCTTCCATGGATTCTGTGCCTGTTGTTCGTGAGTTTCCTAAGGTATTTCCTTTAGACCTATCGAGTGTAAGCACGTGATTTTTGCCCTATATGAGAATTACTCCCAAAAAATCCAAAAATAAAATGATTTTTCTTTGGTGTGCAATTTTGTGATATTTTGTGATATTTTGAATAATTATTTGTATTTGTTTGTGCGTGTTTATTTGATAAATTAATAAAAAATACAAAAATATGTCGCATTTATGTAGGATTTAATTCTATAGTTGTTAGTAATTAAATTTGTTTTACAAAAATTAAAAAATTACAAAAATAAGCATCGTTTGCATTTTTAGCATTTAATGTCCAAATATACAATTTTATGCTTAATTAATACTTAATTGTGCGTTAATTGTTATTGGGAGTTAATTTGCGCTTTTATAACTTAATTTAATTCTTAATAATAGTTTAAGTATTTTTATAATTTAGTTTTAGAGAAATAAAAGAAGAAAAGAAAGCAAAAATATAAAGAAAGTCGGAATTAGGCCTCTTCTTCAATTTCAAGCCACAGGCCCAAAAATTGGCCCAATCTTCCCTACGACCCAGTCCATTTCGAACTGGGTCGACCCAGTCCATAACCCAAAAGACTCAAACCCCATTTGTCTTTCATTTTTACAAAACAAAAACAAAACAAAAAAAAATAGGAGAAGAAAACCCTAAAAATCTAAACCATCCGCCCCCCCCTCTCCTATCTTCTTCTTCTTCCTCAAGCTCACATCCCTTCCTCCCATGGCAGACCTTCCCCCCTCACACCCCTGCCCCCCTCACATCAACACACACACAACACAACCACTCTCACCCCCACGACATCCCCTCGCTGCCATGGCTGCGTTTTTCAAGTTCGTCGAGCAACTTCTACGCCACCATTGTTGCCCGTAGTTGCTTCTCCTCCTGCTGTTGCGTTTTCTTCTTCTCCAACACTGCTGCTGCTGCGTTTTTCATCCTTCATGTTGCTGCTGTGTCGTCCAAACAAACCACCACAACTGCTGCCCGCCGCGTCCAGCCATGGACGAGCTTCATCGAGCTCGAACTCGAGCTCCCATGGCTGCCGTTGCATCTTCTCCGACACCGCTGCTGCTACTGTTTCGTGCTGCTGCTCCAGCAGTGTTGCTGCTGCTGCCTTCTGCTTGTGGCGGGCTGCCATTCTTCGTTTTAAACGATGCCAAACGACCACCTTCTTTGGTCGTCCGTTCGTAGTCGTCTTCGACGTCAAGTTATCTTGGTGCGAGATTCGTTCTCGGACAGATTTGTTTACAATCAAAGTTCGTCGTTGATTCATCTCCGGTTAGTTGTTTTTGAGTTTTATTTTTGTCCATATTTTTGTTTGATATTTTCCGGATCCAAAATCGTTAAAGAATTCAATTCTTGTTTTGTTCGTTGTTCATCGTTGAAATTATTTTTCTAGTTTGTTCATGTTCATGTGCTTTGTTAAAATTAATTTTCAGATTTCAAAATAGAAGTTTAATTAGTTGTTTTCATGTTTATTTCATGTTTGTATTATTGTTTAAGTAAGTATTTGTTAGTTTGATGTTTGTTAGATTCAAATTGAAATTTAATCAACTATTTCTTCAATTTGTTTCATGTGTTTATGTATTGTTAGAAATTGTTAATATTGTTAAGTTCAAGTTTAAGTTCATAATTGTTTCTTCGTCGATCTTGTTATTTGTTTAAAGAATTTAGTTGTATTAAAGGAATATATTGCTTTAATCGTTTAATCCGTCATGTTTGTTGTCTTAAAATAGATTCATTCATGTTCATACTTTGTTTGGATGATCTTGAATCCGAATTTTGTATAGTTTGATTTCTTGTTTACCATTTATGATTATTGCTTGAATTGTTATCATAATCTTGTTTAAAGTTTAATATAAGAATTGTTTGTTGTAATGTTGTTAGAGTTGATTTTAAGTTCAATATGATTGAATTTAGAAATCTTCATACTTTGTTTGTTGTTGTTGTTGAATCCGAAAATAGGATTGTTTGTTGCTAAAATATTGTTCAATCAAATTTTAGTTGTTCTTTGTTGTTCAATTCGTGTTCATGTGATTTGTTGTTGAAATGTTGTTAAAATCGTGTTCATGTGATATTGTTGTTATGATGTTCATCCATGTTCATATTGTTGTTTGAACATTGTTAGAAATTGATCATATTGTCTATATTTTGGTTAAGTTTGATTAATTGATGTGTTATAGCTGATGGGTAGTTTGGTAAATTTGTAGTACGTTTAGGGGTAGTTTGGTAATTTCAGTAAGGTCGGAAGGGGTAGTTTAGGAATTGTACATTTTGAAATTGTTTATTTGAAGCATGGGGGACAAAATGAAATGGGGTGGGTTGTGATATGATTATTTAATATAAAGGGGGGACAAGATTTAAATTAAAGGGGAATCTTGCATTATTTTAAATAAAGCATGGGGGACAAAATATAATGGGGTGGTGTGATATGTTTATTTAATGTAATGGGGATGAGTGGAAAGATAATGGGTTGGGTAGAGAAAAAGTATTGATTTAATTGATTAAAAGGTTTATGAGATGTGTTATATATGTGAAGTCTTGAAGAAAAAAGAACAAGAATACAGATAGAGAAAAACACACAGAGACAGATACGAGAGAAAAAAAAACACAGATAAGAGAAACGAATTTGAAAGAAAAAATAAGAGAGAGAAAAAAGGCTGAACATTTAAGAGGGAGAAAATTCCGAAAAATATTTAAACTTTCAAAAATAAAAACTAAAAAAAATATTCTGCTTTCTTTCATTGTTTGAAATCAGAATTAATTGTTGTTTCATCAAAGCTTGAAGCTTTTGTTTTTGGGATTACTACTCCACCGGTCTGTTACTGGGTTGTTACTGTTGCTGGGCAGTTGTTGTTGCTGTATTGTTATTACTGTTGCTGATTCTCATCTTCATTTTCTTTTGCTTCCAATATCAGGTACACAACTGACACGCTGGTTATTGTAATCCGAAATATGAAGCATGAATACATATGAAGAATGAAATTTTGAAGTTTTAATTTTGTTTTTCTTTATTCATTTTGTTGATTGTATTTAAGCTATTTCATGTATTACTAAATAATAATTGGAATAAGAAAAAATAACATAAGTTAGTCTTTAATGAATCAGTTCGGCAAAACAGGTTAATTCACTAGTTATGAAGGCTTCAAGATTATAGGTTGATCATGAACAAGTAGCTAAATTTAGCTAAGACACGAATTTAAATTAAACATCGTAAATTAGGCATTAAGGCATGACTTGAGCTTAAGCAAGATTAAGAGAACGTTTAAGTCTAATAAACTTTCTAATAAGCTTTAGTAATTATGGTTAAATCTAGTTTCAAATGATTGTGAATAATTAATCTCAATAATTTTTTTTAAAAAAAATAACAATGCTGAGTTTTAATCTAGCTATATTTGTTTATTTTGAATATTAGTTGTTGAATTTTTATTTTATTTATAATTTCGAAATTAAGAGTGAAATTCCTTTTTCATCAATATTTGTATTAATCAAGCAATTAGCATGTCATGTCTTCTTAAATAATAAAAGCTAGTAATAAATTAGGATTTTCTTTCTTTATTTTAGAGACTCATTTTTATAGAAAAATGTAGTCGTTTTAAGATTTGTCCAAATAAATGAGATGAGCCTCGCTTAATGAAATGTATAGATTGCGGGGCCCTCAATAAATGTACATTTAATCGCTTAGAATTAGGGAGGAGCCGTTTTAGCAAATTTCACGGCCCTACCCAAAATAATGATACGCTAGACTCTTTAGGCGCGATTTAATTAATTTTACCTTTTTAAACTCGGATGCGCATTTCATGCGACCCAAATCTAAATCCTAAAACATTGAATAAAAATGTGTTCCGGATTGCGGGTGCATTTCATGTGACGTAATCCAAAGACATGTTTTAAACGATGTTCACAATTTTTTTTAAAATAATAATAATAATAATAAAGTGGTAAAGAGTTAAAATTGGCACATCGGTTCATAATTGTATTAAAATCAGATAAATAAGCCAAATATGACAGTTGAGCGACCGTGCTAGAACCACGGAACTCGGGAATGCCTAACACCTTCTCCCGGGTTAACAGAATTCCTTATCCGGATTTCTGGTACGCTGACTGTAATATGGAGTCATTCTTTTCCTCGATTCGGGATTAAATTGGTGACTTGGGACACCCTAAATCTCCCAAGTGGCGACTCTGAAATAAATAAATAAATCCCGTTTCGATTGTCCTTTAATTGGAAAAAACTCCTTGTACCCTCGCGGAGGCGGAAAAAGGAGGTGTGACAGCTCTGGCGACTCCACTGGGGAGTTAACCCAGAACCAGTGGTTCAGGGTTAGAAATTCGAGCTCATATAAATTGTTATATTTGGTTTTATCTGATTTTTACATGTTTGAGCCTAATGTGCTAAATGCTGTTTTTACCGCTTTGATATTACGTGAACTGTGTATAAACTGTGCCGAAACCCATCTCCTCTCTGAGTCTTCTAAATCATGAAGAAGGGTGTACTTCGTACGACTTCTTTTCTGTATAGTGTAAAATCCCAATTTAGAACGAGGTTCGGACAAGTTGCTAAGCCGGTGAAGCTTCTGTATTCCCGGTACGCTACCCCTCCTCGGCTCGAGCTGTCCGCTCGGGTAAGCCAGGTCTAGAACAAACACCCAGGTTCTGAACCTAGTATAACAAAGCCACATGCCGGATCCCTAGTAGGAACGTTTGTTTGCATCACGTGCATCTGACTTTGGAGGCTCAACACAGGGGTTGAGTCTGTCTAGGACAGGTGCACCAAAAATGAAAATGACCATCCTGATGCATCTTACTTGTTACTACTTGCGCATTAATTTGATTCGGACTTGTGTGTTGACTGACTTGTGAATATCAAGAATAATATTTTGAAATTGAAAAAAAAATAGCGGTTAGGGAATTGACTGTTTATTTTGAAAAGAAAACAAATGCCCAAATACTGTCAAAACTCTGCCGAAATTTTGAGAAAATGAAAAAAAAATGTTTTATTAGTTTGTTTTATTAAAAGCTAAGAAAAGAAAAAAGAGTCGTTGTTCTGTTTTGTTTTTCAAAAAAAAAAATAGAAAAAATATATAGTTTGTCTTGCCATGAAAATGAAAATGAAAAGAGTCTTATTTTTAAAATGGTTTTTATTATTTATTTGATTATGAAAATGCAAAAAAAAAATAAAAAAATAAAAAAAAGTCTTTCATTATTTGTGGCAAATATATATATAAATCTGAATTTTTTTTTTTTATTTCTAAAATATATATATCTTTATTTGTTGCAAAGAATATTTGTCTTGCCAAGAAAATTCAAAGTAAAATTCCAAAAAAATATGTCTTGCAAAAAATAATATAAATATCTTTATTTTCCATTGTTGATAAAACAAAAAATAATAAAAATGTTTTTTTTTAAAAAAAAAAAATCCAAAAATAGTTTGATACTTCTTTCAAAATTGAAAAGAAAATTCAAAATTCAAAAAATATTTTTTAGAAGCATTTATTTTATCAAAAGTAAAATTCCAAAAATATTTTCTTTTTTTTTTCTTTAGAATAAGAAAAAAAAACAAATGGAAATTCAAAAAAAAAAAAAAAACTTCCTTTTACTTTTGAAATTCTCAAAGTTCAAATCAAAAGAAAAGGAATTTTTACAAGTCTTTCTTTCAAAAAGAAATCAATCAAAATATATATATATATATATATATATATATATATATATATATATATATATATATATATATATATATATATATATATATATATATATATATATATACTTCCTTTCTTCTTTTGAAGCAGATCTTTCACAGTTCCAGTTAAAAAAAAATATATATATTAGTTCATCTACTTATTCGCGAGGCCCGAACTACGCGGGTTTGATTCTCACCGGATGTGAGATACGTAGGCAACCCTCATCGGGTCCAACCCCCTTTTTGCTAAAATAGTCAAAAACCAAAAAAAATAAAAAATAAAAAAACGTGTCAAATTTTTTATTTTGTCATAAATAAGTCTAGTGGTGTCCAACCTTCCCTTTTGCTAAAATAGCCAAAAAAAAAATGTCAAAATTTTAATTTTGTCATAGAGAAGTCGGGTGACGCTGTTTTATGAAGACATAGCCGAATGTTCCCGAAAGGGACGCCGGGAGGCTGACTTTGCATAAACAGCCACCTTTGGGTCATTTTTAAGATTTTGACCAGTTGGCCCACACAGCCTTAAAAATCTTCGTCCCCGAGGCGTTGAAAGTCCGTGTTTGCAATATTGACTTTTCTAATTCGAAAAATGATAAAAAGAGTCATAAATAAGTCGGGTGATGCTGTTTTGTCAAAAATAGCCGAATGTTCCCGAGAGGGACGCCGGAAGGCTGACTTTGCATAAACAGCCACTTTTTTTGGGTCCTGTTTAGGATTTTGGTCTAGTTGACCCACACAGCCCTATAAATCTTCGTCCCCGAGGCGCTGAAGGGCCATGTTTGCAACATCAGGTTTTTAGTATAATTTGAAAAGAAAAAAAAAGAGTCAGCGGTCAGGTGAATACCGTTTGGATTTTTTTTTAGTCAAAATAACCCGAGCCAACTTCGGCCGCGTCTTAAACCGTTCTTGCCGAAATAACCTTAGAGTATCTGTCAGTTGTCGAAAGGTTATTTTCGTAAAAGAATGGACAAGTGTGTAAAGTGTCCTAAAATAATCCTCCCCGGCCTCAAATTCATGTGAAAGTTGGAGGGGGCCACATTTGCAAAAATAACCGTTTGGTTGCATTTGTCAAACGGGGAAAGAAATTGGCCGTTTGTAAATCTTTTAATTAGAATATGTGGGTTGTTTGATTTTCCAGCTTGTAGGTCATCTTCAAACCTTTGAAACTCAGTTTGTTTTAACATGAAAATTGAAAAAAAAATGTTTAGCATTGTTTATCTTTTATTGGGTCCGAACTACGCTCGGTCTGATTCATGCGGGGTCATGATACGTAGGCAATCTCCATAAGATTCGACCACCACCAAAATAAAAAAAATATAAAAAAATATAATAATAAATAAATAAAAGAGAGTGTGGAAGATTTTCAGGGGGGCACAATTGTCTAACTGCTTAGGTACATTGTATCTCTGATACATGATTGTCTGTCCAATGCCCTAACACTAACGTGATGGCTTCCCTTTGATGTGTCCATATATAGAAAGTGGTTGGTTGTGGTAACTCCTCCCTGCAAAGCAAAATCAAAGGACAATGGCTCAGAACCGCAGAACCGAGTGGATCGGTACTGATGACCGACAACAATTGGTCGAACAGAACAACAGGTTGGTAGAAGAAGTGAAAATGCTGAGACAGCATGTGGCAGACATGTATCAGGCATGGATAACGGGAAAAGCACCACCCCCTCCACCGCCAAGCCTCTTGAACTCGGTCATTTCCCAAGCACCCAACACCATAATGGAAGATTCTCCATACTCTCCATCCCAACCCATTTATGGCAGCTTTCCCAGCTATCCGAGTAGCTCCATCACTCTTCAATGTTTCTCCGCTCCCCAACACCACTTCTTTCCCCGTGACCTCAAAAGCCATACCTCACTTCCCAGGTACCCGACTCCACGAAATGCTTACCCACCCATACAAGCCTACCAAAAGCCATCTGGATCAGGTTTCCGGCCCTGTCAACATGCAAGAATGAAGAGGTTGCTGAAACGAGAAAAGGCTCTCACCCCTATCGGGGTATCTTATGCCAGTCTGTTTGAAAGGCTAAGGCATGCTGGCTCGATTGAACCACTCCCCGCATGTACTCCAAATCCACTTGCAAGGAGCTTTGATCCGGCAGCGCGATGCGCCTACCACTCCAATGTCATAGGGCACAACATTGAGAGCTGTCATAGTTGGAGAAGGGAAGTAGAGAAAATGATCCGAGAAGGGCGGGTTGTGATTAATAACAGTGACATGGAGCACTCGAACCCCCTCGAGAACTTGCCGACGGAGGTTGATGAGATTGAAGCTGGTAATGGTCTCGGCAGTATTGATGCAAAGCTCAGTGGCTAAAATGCCAATTTTGATAAAGTGGGAGGACGTTTCGTTCCTTGGTCAGCAAGAGAGAAGCTTGTGGTGGCTCATTTTGTTGTCATTTCTGTTGTTCGGATTATTAGGGTTATAAGTCGGATGTTGTCTTGTCCAGTTTGTTTTAGGATTTTGTTCTGGATTGTTTTGTTTGTTTTGTTATTTAAACCATTTCACCGGTAGTCTAATACAAAATCCGGTCTTTTATTATTTCCAGTCATCTTTTTGTTTAGTCCTTTTATCATTTTTGTTCAATGCCGATTCTAGGGACATGACATGCGCACCCAGTTTGGGCCTAGTCTTAAAAGTTAATCATAAAACCCTGAGAAGGTGATCAAAGCATTTAAAGGAAATAAGAACGGTTTGAGATTATTTGGAGCCCGAGTCATGTGGAACTGGGGCAAACACAAAGAAAACCGTTAAATAAAGATTCGCCTAAATTGGCATGAGGGTCGTTCATAATAAAAGAGAATGAGAGTGTCGCCCAACGGTGCTTTAGAAGTGACAAATGAACAAACATATGTTTAACATAATTGTCAAGCCCAGCACCGTCGGAAGAGACTATAAATCTATTGTTTGTTGTGTTGTTTGCATTTGGCATGTTTTGAAGACTGGAATGACGAAGGCATTTTGTTCTGCTACCTAAACACTTTATCCTTCGTTACCCCTTTTTGAGCCTTACTTATTTTTCTTTCATACCCCTCGTTCGGAATCAGTAAAAACGACTAGAAAACGCGAGCATGGCATGAAAACATGAAAAAAAAAACGAAAAAGAAAAGAAAAGAAAAATGGTAACAAAAAAAAAAAAAGTCAAATGAATAAAGAGGAATTGGGAACTACGTTTGACCTGATTCCTCAAAGAGGATACGTAGGCGCTTCACGGCTCGGTCATAGTTTTGAAAATATATAAATCAATCAAGTAAAATATCCCCAAGCAAGAAACTGGGGCAAAAGTTGCGTTTGTGGTAAATAAATCTAGTTCCGAAAGTTGTAACTAATAACCCAGAATTAATGCTTTTTTGAGCCTTTAATACCTTTTTTTTTCTAGCCCTATCCAAAACCCACATTACGGTCCAAAGAAAGACCTTCTGACCAGTCTTCAAAAGATGCCAAGTCAGACAAATGAGAGTCTTACCGGCGAACATAACATTCTGTTCCACAGCAGAAAGGACTCTAATCTCCAGCAGAGAGAGTCATACCGGCAACACTCCAAATCCCCAGCTGGAAAGTGATACAAATGAGAGAGTCATATCGGTGAAAACCTTCACAGGCACCATAAGGCGATGAAAGCTAAGAGAAGAACAAAAAATGAGAGAGACTTGATAGTGAAAACCCTTTGGGCACTACAAGTCGAATAAGATTAAGAATCCAATGGGGAATCGCCAATTGAAGATCTTGAAAAATGATTGACGGTAGAGGATAGGCCACATACGCATGTCATGGCCATTAGAGTCGGTATCTGCGTTTGATAGGTTTTTATTTATAGTTTCTTTTGTAAAAGAGTCATCATTTCCTTTGTCTTTTATTTTGTTTCTTTTATCTTTCTCCTTTCATAGAAAAACTCCCCAATAGAGTCTGTCTGGTCATAACAAGTGTGAATTGACTTCAAAATATGTCATCAGCTTCCCAATTATACAAAATGAGATCTGACTAGTGCATCCAAATGGTGTAGTCAGCGAGGAACAAACGCGAGGCCAGTGTCAAGAAAATATCCCCAGCAAAAGGGAATTGACAAAAGGATTGACGAGTGTCAAAAGGGATATCCTTGCCAAAACCAAAGTTATAAACCTCAAGGCCAAAGCCAGTGGGAAAATCAAGGAGAGCAATGAGCATGATTTGGGAAATTCATACTAGGACTAAAAGGTCGGGGAAATGTCAGCTTCCGAGTTATGTCACAAAAGAAGACGGATATCCCCAGCAGGAAGGGATTATCCCCAGCACATAATATCATCCCCAACAAGCTGTGGAACGCAGAGCAAGGAAGGAGAAAGGGAAAAGCCATCCCAGTAGGGGTATCACAACCAACCACCATGTTTTAAACTAACAAATTTTGTTTGATTTGAAACAGGTAAAGGAAATGGCATTGATGCCAGAAATGCATGCCGCAAGGGATATTATCAAACTGGGGCAGAAAATTTTCCTTCCGCTTAGAAAATTTTCTGGAAGTCAGGTACCCATGCGGGAAAGAATAAAGATAACGCCAGTCTCAAGGGAAGTGGTCTTAGAACCAGTGTTGCCCCCAACATAATAAGTTCTATGGAGGAAGTTGTTCCCCAGCAAAGGGATGAAACTTGAGCTCAGTGAAGCACTAGTTCTGAAAGAATCAGAATCCCCCAACAGTGTTAGCCTCGACAGCGTTATCCCCAGCTGATAACATTTTACCCCCCAACAGGTAAGTAAATAATTCCCCAACAGTGTTATCCCCAGCAAGTATTCGAGGTAAGACATTTTCAAGTCTTAAGGATATTTTGGGTTCATCCGCCCTCGAATAGGATATTTTGGGTTCATCCGCCCTCGAACAGGATATTTTGGGTTCATCCGCCCTCGAATAGGATATTTTGGGTTCATCCGCCCTCGAATAAGATATTTTGGGTTCATCCGCCCTCGAATAGGATATTGTGGGTTCATCCGCCCTCGAATAAGATATTTTGGGTTCATCCGCCCTCGAATAGGATATTTTGGGTTCATCCGCCCTCGAATAGGATATTTTGGGTTCATCCGCCCTCGAATAGGATATTTTGGGTTCATCCGCCCTCGAATAGGATATTTTGGGTTCATCCGCCCTCGAATAGGATATTTTGGGTTCATCCGCCCTCGAATAGGATATTTTGGGTTCATCCGCCCTCGAATAGGATATTTTGGGTTCATCCGCCCTCGAATAGGATTTTATTTTCAAAGTTGTTGTTGAAGCCAGGCGCCCACCTGAATAACGAAAGGAATACTTTTCTTGTCTGTCCATTGCATATTTTAGGCGCCCACCTGTATAACAAGGGAATACATTCCACGCCTTTGCCAATAGGAGACGCACTTCCTAAGTCTAGTTCTGCCAATAGGAGACGCACTTCCTAAGTTAGTTTCACCCATAGGAGACGCATTTCCTCCTAAGTTTAGTTTTACCCATAGGAGACGCATTTCCTCCTAAGTTTAGTTTACCCATAGGAGACGCATTTCCTCCTAAGTTTAGTTTACCCATAGGAGACGCATTTCCTCCTAAGTTTAGTTTACCCATAGGAGACGCATTTCCTCCTAAATTTACTTTTACCCATAGGAGACGCATTTCCTCCTAAGTTTAGTTTACCCATAGGAGACGCATTTCCTCCTAAGTTTAGTTTACCCATAGGAGACGCATTTCCTCCTAAATTTACTTTTACCCACAGGAGACGCATTTCCTCCTAAGTTTAGTTTTACCCACAGGAGACGCATTTCCTCCTAAGTTTAGTTTTACCCACAGGAGACACATTTCCTCCTAAGTTTAGTTTTACCCATAGGAGACGCATTTCCTCCTAAGTTTAGTTTTACCCATAGGAGACGCATTTCCTCCTAAGTTTAGTTTTACCCATAGGAGACGCATTTCCTCCTAAGTTTAGTTTACCCATAGGAGACGTATTTCCTCCTAAATTTACTTTTACCCATAGGAGACGCATTTCCTCCTAAGTTTAGTTTACCCATAGGAGACGCATTTCCTCCTAAGTTAGCATTGAAGTTGGGAGCCCGCCCATATAATAGAGGCATACATTTCTGTCCTTTTACATTTCAGTTCTAGGTCGCCCACCAGTATAATGCGGGAATACATTTCAGTTCTAGGTCGCCCACCAGTATAATGCGGGAATACTTTTCAGTTCTAGGTCGCCCACCAGTAAAATGCGGGAATACATTTCAGTTCTAGGTCGCCCACCAGTAAAATGCGGGAATACTTTCTGTTCTAGGTCGCCCACCAGTAAAATGCGGGAATACATTTCAGTTCTAGGTCGCCCACCAGTAAAATGCGGGAATACATTTCAGTTCTAGGTCGCCCACCAGTAAAATGCGGGAATACATTTCAGTTCTAGGTCGCCCACCAGTAGAATGCGGGAATACTTTCTGTTCTAGGTCGCCCACCAGTAAAATGCGGGAATACATTTCAGTTCTAGGTCGCCCACCAGTAGAATGCGGGAATACATTTCAGTTCTAGGTCGCCCACCAGTAAAATGCGGGAATACATTTCAGTTCTAGGTCGCCCACCAGTAGAATGCGGGAATACTTTTAAGTTCTAGGTCGCCCACCAGTATAATGCGGGAATACATTTCAGTTCTAGGTCGCCCACCAGTAAAATGCGGGAATACATTTCAGTTCTAGGTCGCCCACCAGTAAAATGCGGGAATACTTTCTGTTCTAGGTCGCCCACCAGTAAAATGCGGGAATACATTTCAGTTCTAGGTCGCCCACCAGTAAAATGCGGGAATATTTTCTGTTCTAGGTCGCCCACCAGTAAAATGCGGGAATACATTTCAGTTCTAGGTCGCCCACCAGTAAAATGCGGGAATACATTTCAGTTCTAGGTCGCCCACCAGTAGAATGCGGGAATACATTTCAGTTCTAGGTCGCCCACCAGTAAAATGCGGGAATACATTTCAGTTCTAGGTCGCCCACCAGTATAATGCGGGAATACATTTCAGTTCTAGGTCGCCCACCAGTAAAATGCGGGAATACATTTCAGTTCTAGGTCGCCCACCAGTAAAATGCGGGAATACTTTCTGTTCTAGGTCGCCCACCAGTAAAATGCGGGAATACATTTCAGTTCTAGGTCGCCCACCAGTAAAATGCGGGAATATTTTCTGTTCTAGGTCGCCCACCAGTAAAATGCGGGAATACATTTCAGTTCTAGGTCGCCCACCAGTAAAATGCGGGAATACATTTCAGTTCTAGGTCGCCCACCAGTAGAATGCGGGAATACATTTCAGTTCTAGGTCGCCCACCAGTAAAATGCGGGAATACATTTCAGTTCTAGGTCGCCCACCAGTAAAATGCGGGAATACATTTCAGTTCTAGGTCGCCCACCAGTATAATGCGGGAATACATTTCAGTTCTAGGTCGCCCACCAGTATAATGCGGGAATACTTTTCAGTTCTAGGTCACCCACCAGTAAAATGCGGGAATACATTTAAGTTCTAGGTCGCCCACCAGTATAATGAGGGAATACATTTTGTCTGTTCATTCCATATTCTAGGTCGCCCACCAGTAAAATGCGGGAATACATTTCAGTTCTAGGTCGCCCACCAGTAAAATGCGGGAATACATTTCAGTTCTAGGTCGCCCACCAGTAGAATGCGGGAATACTTTTAAGTTCTAGGTCGCCCACCAGTAAAATGCGGGAATACATTTCAGTTCTAGGTCGCCCACCAGTAGAATGCGGGAATACTTTTAAGTTCTAGGTCGCCCACCAGTATAATGCAGGAATACATTCATGTTCTAGGTCGCCCACCAGTAAAATGCGGGAATACTTTCAGCTCTAGGTCGCCCACCAGTATAATGCGGGCATACATTTCATAATTTTGCATTGAAGCAACTTTTTAGTCTTGTATTACAGAGTTTGGAATCAGTAACCCCACCGGAAGGCGGAAGGTTACAACAGGAATCCCCAGCAGTAAACAATAAAATCCCCAGCACCGGGAAGCAGAAGGTTGCAACAAGAGGTCCCAGCATAAACTCAAGTCCATGTGTCAAAAGGAAGAAAAGCATCGGAAGAAAAGCACCGGAGGAAACACAAGCCGACAAGAAAGCAAGGCAACAAGAACAAATTTTAGTCTAGCCTAGCTTCTTGTTTTCTTTTAAGCACGGTGTAACAAGGAGATCGGTAAGCAGTAGTAATAGCATGCAACAACAGTAACAGTGCAGTCCAACGGTAGTCCCAGCTACCAAAGTTTCCCGAACTACATTGACCTGATTCCTGTTTAGCCCAGGATATGTAGGAAACCTTTGAAGCAAAGGTTCGGTCAAATCTTTTTCAAAAAATGCTTCACACGGAGTACTCGGATGGGCAAAAATCGCTCGCTTTTTCTTTGCACGAAAACCCTTCGTGTATCCGGGCAAAGAGGGGCAGCTGTAAGCACGTGATTTTTGCCCTATATGAGAATTACTCCCAAAAAATCCAAAAATAAAATGATTTTTCTTTGGTGTGCAATTTTGTGATATTTTGTGATATTTTGAATAATTATTTGTATTTGTTTGTGCGTGTTTATTTGATAAATTAATAAAAAATACAAAAATATGTCGCATTTATGTAGGATTTAATTCTATAGTTGTTAGTAATTAAATTTGTTTTACAAAAATTAAAAAATTACAAAAATAAGCATCGTTTGCATTTTTAGCATTTAATGTCCAAATATACAATTTTATGCTTAATTAATACTTAATTGTGCGTTAATTGTTATTGGGAGTTAATTTGCGCTTTTATAACTTAATTTAATTCTTAATAATAGTTTAAGTATTTTTATAATTTAGTTTTAGAGAAATAAAAGAAGAAAAGAAAGCAAAAATATAAAGAAAGTCGGAATTAGGCCTCTTCTTCAATTTCAAGCCACAGGCCCAAAAATTGGCCCAATCTTCCCTACGACCCAGTCCATTTCGAACTGGGTCGACCCAGTCCATAACCCAAAAGACTCAAACCCCATTTGTCTTTCATTTTTACAAAACAAAAACAAAACAAAAAAAAATAGGAGAAGAAAACCCTAAAAATCTAAACCATCCGCCCCCCCTCTCCTATCTTCTTCTTCTTCCTCAAGCTCACATCCCTTCCTCCCATGGCAGACCTTCCCCCCTCACACCCCTGCCCCCCTCACATCAACACACACACAACACAACCACTCTCACCCCCACGACATCCCCTCGCTGCCATGGCTGCGTTTTTCAAGTTCGTCGAGCAACTTCTACGCCACCATTGTTGCCCGTAGTTGCTTCTCCTCCTGCTGTTGCGTTTTCTTCTTCTCCAACACTGCTGCTGCTGCGTTTTTCATCCTTCATGTTGCTGCTGTGTCGTCCAAACAAACCACCACAACTGCTGCCCGCCGCGTCCAGCCATGGACGAGCTTCATCGAGCTCGAACTCGAGCTCCCATGGCTGTCGTTGCATCTTCTCCGACACCGCTGCTGCTACTGTTTCGTGCTGCTGCTCCAGCAGTGTTGCTGCTGCTGCCTTCTGCTTGTGGCGGGCTGCCATTCTTCGTTTTAAACGATGCCAAACGACCACCTTCTTTGGTCGTCCGTTCGTAGTCGTCTTCGACGTCAAGTTATCTTGGTGCGAGATTCGTTCTCGGACAGATTTGTTTACAATCAAAGTTCGTCGTTGATTCATCTCCGGTTAGTTGTTTTTGAGTTTTATTTTTGTCCATATTTTTGTTTGATATTTTCCGGATCCAAAATCGTTAAAGAATTCAATTCTTGTTTTGTTCGTTGTTCATCGTTGAAATTATTTTTCTAGTTTGTTCATGTTCATGTGCTTTGTTAAAATTAATTTTCAGATTTCAAAATAGAAGTTTAATTAGTTGTTTTCATGTTTATTTCATGTTTGTATTATTGTTTAAGTAAGTATTTGTTAGTTTGATGTTTGTTAGATTCAAATTGAAATTTAATCAACTATTTCTTCAATTTGTTTCATGTGTTTATGTATTGTTAGAAATTGTTAATATTGTTAAGTTCAAGTTTAAGTTCATAATTGTTTCTTCGTCGATCTTGTTATTTGTTTAAAGAATTTAGTTGTATTAAAGGAATATATTGCTTTAATCGTTTAATCCGTCATGTTTGTTGTCTTAAAATAGATTCATTCATGTTCATACTTTGTTTGGATGATCTTGAATCCGAATTTTGTATAGTTTGATTTCTTGTTTACCATTTATGATTATTGCTTGAATTGTTATCATAATCTTGTTTAAAGTTTAATATAAGAATTGTTTGTTGTAATGTTGTTAGAGTTGATTTTAAGTTCAATATGATTGAATTTAGAAATCTTCATACTTTGTTTGTTGTTGTTGTTGAATCCGAAAATAGGATTGTTTGTTGCTAAAATATTGTTCAATCAAATTTTAGTTGTTCTTTGTTGTTCAATTCGTGTTCATGTGATTTGTTGTTGAAATGTTGTTAAAATCGTGTTCATGTGATATTGTTGTTATGATGTTCATCCATGTTCATATTGTTGTTTGAACATTGTTAGAAATTGATCATATTGTCTATATTTTGGTTAAGTTTGATTAATTGATGTGTTATAGCTGATGGGTAGTTTGGTAAATTTGTAGTACGTTTAGGGGTAGTTTGGTAATTTCAGTAAGGTCGGAAGGGGTAGTTTAGGAATTGTACATTTTGAAATTGTTTATTTGAAGCATGGGGGACAAAATGAAATGGGGTGGGTTGTGATATGATTATTTAATATAAAGGGGGGACAAGATTTAAATTAAAGGGGAATCTTGCATTATTTTAAATAAAGCATGGGGGACAAAATATAATGGGGTGGTGTGATATGTTTATTTAATGTAATGGGGATGAGTGGAAAGATAATGGGTTGGGTAGAGAAAAAGTATTGATTTAATTGATTAAAAGGTTTATGAGATGTGTTATATATGTGAAGTCTTGAAGAAAAAAGAACAAGAATACAGATAGAGAAAAACACACAGAGACAGATACGAGAGAAAAAAAAACACAGATAAGAGAAACGAATTTGAAAGAAAAAATAAGAGAGAGAAAAAAGGCTGAACATTTAAGAGGGAGAAAATTCCGAAAAATATTTAAACTTTCAAAAATAAAAACTAAAAAAAATATTCTGCTTTCTTTCATTGTTTGAAATCAGAATTAATTGTTGTTTCATCAAAGCTTGAAGCTTTTGTTTTTGGGATTACTACTCCACCGGTCTGTTACTGGGTTGTTACTGTTGCTGGGCAGTTGTTGTTGCTGTATTGTTATTACTGTTGCTGATTCTCATCTTCATTTTCTTTTGCTTCCAATATCAGGTACACAACTGACACGCTGGTTATTGTAATCCGAAATATGAAGCATGAATACATATGAAGAATGAAATTTTGAAGTTTTAATTTTGTTTTTCTTTATTCATTTTGTTGATTGTATTTAAGCTATTTCATGTATTACTAAATAATAATTGGAATAAGAAAAAATAACATAAGTTAGTCTTTAATGAATCAGTTCGGCAAAACAGGTTAATTCACTAGTTATGAAGGCTTCAAGATTATAGGTTGATCATGAACAAGTAGCTAAATTTAGCTAAGACACGAATTTAAATTAAACATCGTAAATTAGGCATTAAGGCATGACTTGAGCTTAAGCAAGATTAAGAGAACGTTTAAGTCTAATAAACTTTCTAATAAGCTTTAGTAATTATGGTTAAATCTAGTTTCAAATGATTGTGAATAATTAATCTCAATAATTTTTTTTAAAAAAAATAACAATGCTGAGTTTTAATCTAGCTATATTTGTTTATTTTGAATATTAGTTGTTGAATTTTTATTTTATTTATAATTTCGAAATTAAGAGTGAAATTCCTTTTTCATCAATATTTGTATTAATCAAGCAATTAGCATGTCATGTCTTCTTAAATAATAAAAGCTAGTAATAAATTAGGATTTTCTTTCTTTATTTTAGAGACTCATTTTTATAGAAAAATGTAGTCGTTTTAAGATTTGTCCAAATAAATGAGATGAGCCTCGCTTAATGAAATGTATAGATTGCGGGGCCCTCAATAAATGTACATTTAATCGCTTAGAATTAGGGAGGAGCCGTTTTAGCAAATTTCACGGCCCTACCCAAAATAATGATACGCTAGACTCTTTAGGCGCGATTTAATTAATTTTACCTTTTTAAACTCGGATGCGCATTTCATGCGACCCAAATCTAAATCCTAAAACATTGAATAAAAATGTGTTCCGGATTGCGGGTGCATTTCATGTGACGTAATCCAAAGACATGTTTTAAACGATGTTCACAATTTTTTTTAAAATAATAATAATAATAATAAAGTGGTAAAGAGTTAAAATTGGCACATCGGTTCATAATTGTATTAAAATCAGATAAATAAGCCAAATATGACAGTTGAGCGACCGTGCTAGAACCACGGAACTCGGGAATGCCTAACACCTTCTCCCGGGTTAACAGAATTCCTTATCCGGATTTCTGGTACGCTGACTGTAATATGGAGTCATTCTTTTCCTCGATTCGGGATTAAATTGGTGACTTGGGACACCCTAAATCTCCCAAGTGGCGACTCTGAAATAAATAAATAAATCCCGTTTCGATTGTCCTTTAATTGGAAAAAACTCCTTGTACCCTCGCGGGGGCGGAAAAAGGAGGTGTGACACCGAGTATGACACCCGACAGGGATATTGACTTCTGCATTGATATGGCTCTGGGTACTCAGCCCATTTCTATTCTACCGTATCGTATGGCCCCTCCAGAGTTGAAAGAATTGAAGGAGCAGTTGCAAGACTTGCTTTATAAGGGCTTTATTAGACCTAGTGTCTCGCCTTAGGGTGTGCCAGTATTGATTGTCAAGAAGAAGGATGGATCGATGAGGATGTGCATAGATTATCGGCAGTTGAACAAGGTCATAATCGAGAATAAGTATCCATTGTCGAGGATTGATGATTTGTTTGATCAGTTTCAGGGTGCCAATGTATTTTCGAAGATTGACTTGACTACCATCAGTTGAGGATTAGGGCATCCGGTGTCCTTAAGATAGCTTTTCGCACTCGGTACGGGCATTATGAGTTGTTGGTGATGTCATTTGGGTTGACAAAAGTCCCAGCAACTTTTATGAATTTGATGATAAATGCCGCAGCTGGGAGGATCATGAGCAGCATCTGAGAGTTGTTCTTTAGACTTTGAGAGATAGTTAGTTGTATGCTAAGTTTTCAAAGTGTAAGTTTTAGTTGAGTTCATTTTCATTCTTGGGTCACGTTGTTTCAGTAGAGGGTATTCAGGTGGATCCGAAGAAGATACATACAGTCAAGAACTGGCCTAGACCCGCGTCAGCTACAGAGATCTGGAGTTTTTTGGGTTTGGCAGGCTATTATCGTCGCTTTATGGAGGGGTTTTCATCTATAGCAGCCCCGATGACCAGGTTGACCCAGAAGGTTGCCCAGTTCAGGTGGTCAGACGAGTGTGAGTTGAGCTTTCAAAAGCTCAAGACAGCTTTGACTACGGCGCCGATATTGGTTTTGCCCACATTTTCAGGGCCATATACAGTTTATTGTGACGCATCTCGTATTGGACTTGGTGCGGTGTTATTCTATAACTGAAAAGAAATAATCAATCCTTTGCAACAGAATCAGAATGAATCCTTTACTACTAGCTGGTGTAGGAAGCAAATCAAAGCCATGCATGAAGTTTTTCAGGTTTCATGCTTAATCCATCTAAAACAAGTATATTCTCAAATTGATTCCTCTATGTTGTAATGTTTTATAATACTTGAACCTTAGCATTTGGACTAGCAATGCAAGTTAGTGATGATAAAGGTTTTCGATCGAGCAGCATGCAGAATTTTGATTTTACAAGGCAAATGTTGTTAGAGCACTTTATCATGAAAGTAAGAAAGGGAAAGAAACAAGCTCTCTCTACCTCTGATTATTTCTATCAGGTGTATTTACCTGCAGGTTCATATAGTAAATTTCTATACCATTGAGAGTTTAGAGGTTGTGAGTACTGCCAGTGTGTATGGATAGATCATATCGCCAAAGTTTCCAAATTTTTTATATATATAATCTCTCTGAAACTTTCTGATAAAAAAGTAACAACTTTTATCTGTATAGCTACTGTGCCTGTGCTGTGAGCATCTACCAACGCATCTTGTCTTAGAGATATACGATTAAATCACTAAATTTTATGCAATATTCTCTTATAGAACCTTCACTGCACAGATGGATGGTACTGGAAGTTATGAATAAGTCGGGGTGGAATTTGAACTTAGTACAATTGTTTTCCTTATTTTATTTTTTCAATGATTTAGCATACCATTTTTTACAAAAAAGCACTAAATATCCAATATTTTCAATCATGATTGATAAGAAGATTAAACAATAAAAATTCTGAATATTGGTAGCTGAAAAGTTCAAAAATGGCATATATGTGGACAAAAAGATACGGTGGTTATAGATATGGAGTCTATCAATTGCACAATGAAATGAGTATAGGACTGTAGTTGTAGATAAGCTCTGATATTTTGCCTAGTAAATACCATTACTTGCACACCATATCATACCAATATGGTATTTTTAAGTGAACTTGCATTAATTGTTTAGTGATAAGTATCTTTATCCTTATTGCTCAAACATCTTCTCGCTGGTAAGTTCATGTTCGAAACAGATAGGATTGTTTAAGGTAGCAATCTTATATTAGAAATTAAGATTTTCTTTCTAGGGACATGGTATATATCTTAATAGCATCGCTCTGTTGTAAGTAGTAGCTAGTAGGTAGTGTTTGCTGGAACAATGTTATGCACGTGCTAAACAGAAAGCTAATATTTTAAACTTGCTGATAAGTCAATAATATGTACACCAGTCATGTGTTCTCTATTCTCGCTCTCCTTGGTTACATTCCATTGCTCAGTTACTCTGATGCTAATATCCATTTTCCCGATGCTCATTTGGGGAGGCATGTCACTTTCTTCATTATGTTCCTGGCTACACTGCTATGAGTCAACTATCAAATATGGGTTCGAATCCATAAGCTCCAGTTGGAAGTAATGGTGCCTCTTTTAGTGATGGTTAGTCAATCTGTATTACTTTTAATAAATAACGAAACATAAACTTTCTGAAACAACAAACAGAAATAGAAAGTTAGTAGCAACAAATTGTTGAAATAGTATCTGAAAAAATAATTTTAGAATAAATCGAGCCCACTGAATGCACAGTGTATCCTTAAGAAAATTATTCCCCTCAAGTACCCGAGATGCTAGAATATTATCCTTCAAGGATAGAATTTAACTCACCGGTGTATTGGTACCAAAAACCACGGTGTCAGCAAACCACCCAATGACAGTAAATCACACTAGAATAGATTTGTGCAGAGCCAATGGAAGAAGTCTATAAGTTCAGAAAATTCGTAAGGAATCTGAGGAATCAAACGAATTTATAGCCAATGGAAGTACTGTTTCTGAAAGTTTATAACTCTTCAGAAGAATCACTTAAAAACGTGAGGGAAATTTAAATAAAAATTCCGGGAAGAAAGTGAATTGGGTCTCGCACGGATCCGGTTTGGATTAGATATTTGTCTAATTTAATTAATATTTTATTAAACAATTAAAGAAATTTTGTCCAAAAAGATTAATCAATCTATATTTGACCAAATCCAAATCCAAATCCAAATCCAAATCTGAAGCCGAAGCTGAGGCGAGCGAGCGACCACGACGCGAGGCTTGTCTTCTTCTTAACTCTTTAA